>NW_026694846.1:130000-223861 GCF_021218885.2 Marmota monax
GTGGCACCTCTTACTAGAAGGGAGACTTTTTGCTCACCCATGAGTTAGTTTTATGTGTCTTCTGCCTCTGTTGCTGTAGAGACAGGAGATGTTATAATGGTGTCCCTGCTCTATGGCACAGCACCCATTATTGAAGACATACGGTGAACGTGGTAATGATAACATACATGGTTGACATCTGTTCAGTGCTCAAGATGTACCAGGTGCTGCTCTGAGTTAGCTTACTTAATCCTCAGAGTCACCCTTTGAGGTTACTATAATTATTTTTAATACAAGATGGCAGAAACAAAGAAGTGAACCAACATAAAGACAAATGACGGAGTTGAATTCTGTATTTCCTGCTTTAAATCTTGTCCATTCAAGCTCCCCTATTCCTGGCAGCAACATATTCATCCTGATGTTTTTCCTCTTTCTCCTCCTGCATTTCCCCTATCATTTATCTTTTTCCCCTATTTAGTCTTCCCTCTTTTCTCTTTCCTTCCTCTTTTCCTTTATTCCTCCTTTCTTCAGTTTCCTTATCCACTTTTTTGATATACCTTTATAGATAATTTGCTATTCAAACATTTCTTTTGGGATGCTTACTATGTAGATAAAACAGTGAGCCAAACATATGTGGTCCCTGTCATCTTGAAACTCACAATTCAGTAGTGAACTATTATCCAAATAATAATAGAAGTTATATTTGGTGAAGGCTGTCAAGACTATAAAGGGAAAGTTCAAGATGCAACAAATGCATTACATCATTGCTAAGCAGGAGATTTCAGACTGGCTGCCTTCTTTTTCTCACCACTCTCTCTCTAATACCTATGCTATTAATTTCATGGATGATGGTTTAATAGACCTAGCACTAATCTTTCTGCTTCCCCCTAGTCAATTCATCCCCAACACTGCCAGCTAAATCTTAATCACTGTTTTCTTCAGGCCACTCCCCTATTTAAAAGATCACTCACTGTCCTATTACCTAAAATGTCAAGTGGCCACAGACGGTTTTTTGCAGAGTCGCAGCAATTTCCTGCTTCACCAGTGCTTGGACAGAGCCCAGCGCTGGCTGGCATCCCTGCATCAGCCCTTTGCAGCTCCTCTCAGTGCACTGCTGAGTCGCCCAGGCCCCGCCCAGCTCACTCCTGTGGCCCTACAAGGCCAGTTAACCTGGAGCTCTGTGCCTCTTGTGTCTCCCTGCTTACTACTTCTACCTCATGGAATGGCTTTGAAGAACTCTCTCAAATACTTTCTTCACCAGTTACATGAAGAAGGGGAACACTGGAGAAATCAATGAAACTGTAGAACCAACCAAGTGACTGAATCTTCTTCAGGATGTCAAGAAATCAGACTGTGATGTTTGGCAAGGGAGCTGAATGCAATGTGTGGGCCCAACACTTGGGAAAAACAATCAAACTACATGAAGTACTGGAACTGTAAAACTGGCCATAGACAAAAATGGCCTTCCTCCCTTGTATGACTTCAGTGAGGTTCATTACTTAAATGAACAAGTGAAATATATCAGAGAACTGGGGAACTGCATAACAAACTTGAAGACTATCTTTCAGACAAGCACACTCTGGGAGACAGTGATAATGGGAGCTAAGCCTCAGGAAGACTTTCCCATAGCCATCTGCAGACTTCTCTGGCCCCAAGGCAGCACATGCAGGTTGGGGTTACCTTTGCCTTTTCTACAAATTTTACCAAAATACCACTTAAGTTTATTAATTTGTACCATTCCTTAAAAAAAAAAAAAAGTAACCCCCTGAAAAGTCACATGTTCAAATCTAACCTTCCAACCTGTTTGACTTTTTCTGTGTCTTCCCTTCAGTGAGGAGCACAGGGACCATCACAGGCAATCTACATCACATCTTTTTATCCAACTTAGTATCTATACTCCCCATGTTTATTGTCACTATGTCTCTGTCTCATATTTGCTTATCTGACTTCACAGTTGTTCTCTGGGCATTTTCTTTTTAAAAGCCTGTTAACTTTTCACTGCTTGTTACAAACCATGTAACCTTCAATTCAATATTTTAAGTCTCATTTTCATTATCTGATTAGGAATGGGAACTTCAGTATCTAATTCCAAGTAATACTTATTAAGGGGATTGGGGCTGAAACCAATCACTCCACTTGTATGTGAGAGACTGTTCTTTCTAATCTACTGGGAAACAACATTAAGGATTCTCCTCTCTTTCTAGGTGTGTGGCACAAGCATGTAATCCCAGTGGCTTGGGAGGCTGAGACAGGAGGATTCAAGTTCAAAGACAGCCTCAGCAGATTAGTAAGGCCCTACACAATTTAGTGAGACCCTTTCACAACAACAACAACAACAACAAAAAGAGCTGGGGATGTGGTTTAGTGGGTAAGTCCTGCAGGATTTAATCCCTGGTACAAAAAAAATTTTTTTCTCCTCTCTTTCATATACCATCATATTTTACTTTCCATAGATGATTCCTATCAGCATACAAATAGGGAAAAAGATAATAATAAATCCCCTAAAATAAATAAATTTTAGGGAATCCACTTCTCCTAAAAATTATCATTATACTTTTAATTCCCCTTTACAAAAAAATTGAAATTATATATACTTGTTATCACCTGTTCTTTCCTAAATCCACTCCAGTCAGGTCTGTACTCTCAACACTATACCAAAACTGCCTCTACTAGGTTGTCAATGGCTCTGTTATTTAATTAAATGGTTCTCACTTCTAATATTAAGTCACCTATTGGTAGCACTTGATAGTCTTTTTTATTAATCTTTCTTCACTTGTCTTGAAGAATTTGCAGACTATCTCACCTCACTGATTTTTCTTTCTCTGATGTCTTTACTTACTCTTCCTCTGGGATATCTTATCCCAATTTTTTAAATCTTTTTTTTTTTAATTACACTTGTTTTCTTGGTCCTTTTATTTGGTCTTGTGTATAAATTCCACCACTAAGTCTATGACTCTGAAATCTGTATATTCAGCCCAGACGTTTTATCTGAACTTGTATAGCCAATATTTTATTCTTTATCTCTACTCGGACGCCTAAGAGGCATCTTCACCTCACAGTATCCAAAACTGGATTCGGATCTCCAGTGTTCCGAATGGTAATCTTGCAGCTTTATGAATAAATGTGCTATGTGCATTTTCATGCCTAAGATGCTCTTGAGATAACTCTTTAACCTCATTCAAATTTTGCTCAATGGTCACCTCACTGAGGCCTATTCTGGTAACAATGTATGTAATTATAGCTCTTGTTTTACATTTTCTCTTTTCTTAGTACTAATCAGCTTTTGACACACTGAACAACTTATTTCACATATGAATTATTGTTCGTTTCCCACTTCTAGAATGCCATCTCCTAGATGTTGATGTCCTCTGTTTTGTTTCTTTGTGTATCCAAAGTTTGTAGAACAGTGGCTTACATGCAGTGGATGCTCATTAAGTGAAACTAATAAATAACTGGATCTTTTCCAACTCAAAACTTATGCTCTAAAATATCTTAAGATCAAAGCTATCACCTTTTACTTTCCATCGGATAGTCACAATTTGCACAGAATTATCATATAATAGATATTTATTAAATGCATTTCATGTGGGCTCTTGTCTATTACATATTGGAGGGATGTGTGCGTTGGCTGGAGGGAGCTTGTGTTAACCCGCCTTTGATGGCATAATGTATTACTCTTGATATACCTATTCTGTAAAACTCAACCATATATAGAGTTGAGTTTTACAGAATAGGTATATATATATATATATATATATATATATATATATATATTTGATACTGGGGATTGAAACCAGGGACACTCATCCACTGAACCATATCCCCAGCCCTATTTTGTATTTTATTTAGAGACAGGGTCTCACTGAGTTGCTTATAATATTATCTTTTGAAATAACCAAAGGATCTTTAAGCAAGAGATAATATAGTGAATACTTACTATGTGTCAGACAAAGTTCTGAGTTTTAAAAAGTATCAACTCATCAACTCTTCACCCTTTTAATTTCCTATCAAGTGCTTCCAAGTTGTCCCTCCTATATGGAAATTCTGGAGATGGTTTTTCTACATAAACTGAATTTGGCCTGGGTTCTCAGGTTTTCACCATCAGAAAAAGGCTGGTTCTTATTTGAGAGTAACCATTTTATCTTTTAGGCACAGGGATGGCAAACTATTTGAAACACTTAGAATGATATCTTTTAAATCAGATATGTTTTCTTCTCATAGAATATATAAACTAAAGTGAAGAAAGAGTATATCATATTTTACAGCATTTCCTTTTTTTTGGCTTACATAATGTGTGTCTTCATTGCCACTAGTCTTTTCAAATTTTGTATTAACTGGAAAATAGCATATAAAGGGGATATGGAATATTGTTTAAATTGAAAAAAAAGATAGAAGAAATAAGCAATCACTTTGGTGAGACGGAACGTTGTACAAAACTCTGAGAAAGGAGGTGATATCTATGTTTGGCTTTGGTTTGTTCTTTTATACACTCCCTCTAGTGTTCAAAATATGGGAACTTATACTTAGCCTATACAGATGCTAAAGTGCAGATATTAATTTAGAAGTAGGGTTTTCCTAATCTAATGTTATTTTGTTTTACTAGGAGATTATATTTTCAAGTTACTGAACTGTCAGACATTGTATGCAAAACATATTCATCTTTCTTTAACTATGAAGATTTTCAATCCTGTACTGTCCATAGACACGTTTTTAATCTGTGCATTTCAGTTAGGGAGATTATTAGATTCCTGTCTTTAACATCATGCTGCATTGCAAACGTTTTTTTCAGTTTTCATAATCAAAGTTCAGGTTTTAGTTTTACAATTTGAGTAGGAACAAAAACTTTCCTACATACTAAATATAACGTAAACTGGAAAGCACTGTAAACTAATTAGAAAAGTAGCATTGAACATGGATATGAAAACATTTAATGACATCATTTTACTTTAATATAATGAAATGGTATTTAAATATATTGATTTCAAACTGTCTTAAATAACCAAGATATCTCTAGGAAAAGAAAAAAATACATATGTACTATTTTATTTTATTTATTTTATTTTTTTAATTTTTTATTGTTGGCTGTTCAAAACATTACATAGTTCTTGATATATCATATTTCACAATTTGATTCAAGTGGGATATGAGCTCCCATTTTTACCCCATATACAGATTGCAGAATCACATCAGTTACACATCCATTGATTTACATATTGCCATACTAGTGTCTGTTGTATTCTGCTGCCTTTCCTATCCTCTACTATCCCCCCTCCCCTCCCCTCCCCTCTTCTCTCTCTGCTCCCTCTACTGACATTCGTTTGTCCCCCTTATATTATTTTTCCCCTTCCCCTCACTTCCTCTTGTATGTACTTTTGTATAACTCTGAGGGTCTCCTTCCATTTCCATGCATTTTCCCTTCTCTCTCCCTTTCCCTCCCACCTCTCATCCCTGTTTAATGTTAATCTTCTTCTCATGCTCTTCGACCCTACTCTGTTCTTAGTTACTCTCCTTATATCAAAGATGACATTTGGCATTTGTTTTTTAGGGATTGGCTAGCTTCACTTAGCATAATCTGCTCTAATGCCATCCATTTCATTGCAAATTCTATGATTTTGTCATTTTTTAATGCAGAGTAATACTCCATTGTGTATAAATGCCACATTTTTTTTATCCATTCATCCATTGAAGGGCATCTAGGTTGGTTCCACAGTCTAGCTATTGTGAATTGTGCTGCTATGAACATCGATGTAGCAGTGTCCCTGTAGCATGCTCTTTTTAGGTCTTTAGGGAATAGACCGAGAAGGGGAATAGCTGGGTCAAATGGTGGCTCCATTCCCAGCTTTCCAAGAAATCTCCATACTGCTTTCCAAATTGGCTGCACCAATTTGCAGTCCCACCAGCAATGTACAAGTGTACCCTTTTCCCCACATCCTCGCCAGCACTTGTTGTTGTTTGACTTCATAATGGCTGCCAATCTAACTGGAGTGAGATGGTATCTTAGGGTGGTTTTGATTTGCATTTCTCTGACTGCTAGAGATGGTGAGCATTTTTTCATGTACTTGTTGATTGACTGTATGTCCTCCTCTGAGAAGTGTCTGTTCAGGTCCTTGGCCCATTTGTTGATTGGGTTGTTTGTTCTCTTATTGTCTAATTTTTTGAGTTCTTTGTATACTCTGGATATTAGGGCTCTATCTGAAGTGTGAGGAATAAAGATTTGTTCCCAGGATGTAGGCTCTCTATTTACCTCTCTTATTGTATCTTTTGCTGAGAAAAAACTTTTTAGTTTGAGTAAGTCCCATTTGTTGATTCTAGTTATTAACTTTTGTGCTATGGGTGTCCTATTGAGGAATTTGGAGCCCGACCCCACAGTATGTAGATCGTAGCCAACTTTTTCTTCTATCAGACGGCGTGTCTCTGATTTGATATCAAGCTCCTTGATCCATTTTGAATTAACTTTTGTGCATGGCGAGAGAAAGGGATTCAGTTTCATTTTGTTGCATATGGATTTCCAGTTTTCCCAGCACCATTTGTTGAAGATGCTATCCTTCCTCCATTGCATGCTTTTAGCCCCTTTATCATATATAAGGTAGTTGTAGTTTTGTGGATTGGTTTCTGTGTCCTCTACTCTGTACCATTGGTCCACCCGCCTGTTTTGGTACCAGTACCATGCTGTTTTTGTTACTATTGCTCTGTAGTATAGTTTGAAGTCTGGTATCGCTATACCGCCTGATTCACACTTCCTGCTTAGCATTGTTTTTGCTATTCTGGGTCTTTTGTTTTTCCATATGAATTTCATGATTGCTTTCTCTATTTCTACAAGAAATGCCGTTGGGATTTTGATTGGCATTGCATTAAACCTATAGAGAACTTTTGGTAATATCGCCATTTTGATGATGTTAGTTCTGCCTATCCATGAACAGGGTATATTTTTCCATCTTCTAAGATCTTCTTCTATTTCTCTCTTTAGGGTTCTGTAGTTTTCATTGTATAAGTCTTTCACCTCTTTTGTTAGGTTGATTCCCAAGTATTTTATTTTTTTTGAAGATATTTTGAATGGAGTGGTTGTCCTCATTTCCATTTCAGAGGATTTGTCGCTGATATACAGGAATGCCTTTGATTTATGCGTGTTGATTTTATATCCTGCCACTTTGCTGAATTCATTTATTAGCTCTAATAGTTTCTTTGTAGAGCCTTTTGGGTCTGCTAGGTATAGAATCATGTCATCTGCAAATAGTGATAATTTAAGTTCTTCTTTTCCTATTTTGATGCCTTTAATTTCTTTCGTCTGTCTAATTGCTCTGGCCAGTGTTTCGAGAACTATGTTGAACAGAAGTGGTGAGAGAGGGCATCCCTGTCTTGTTCCAGATTTTAGAGGGAATGCCTTCAATTTTTCTCCATTCAGAATGATGCTAGCCTGAGGCTTAGCATAGATTGCTTTTACAATATTGAGGTATGTTCCTGTTATCCCTAGTTTTTCTAGAGTTTTGAACATAAAGGGATGCTGTACTTTGTCAAATGCTTTTTCCGCATCTATCGAGATGATCATATGATTCTTATTTTTAAGTCTATTGATGTGGTGAATAACATTTATTGATTTCCGTATATTGAACCAGCCTTGCATCCCAGGGATGAATCCTACTTGATCATGGTGCACAATTTTTTTGATAAGTTTTTGTATCCGAGTGGCCAGAATTTTATTGAGGATTTTTGCATCTAGGTTCATTAGAGATATTGGTCTGTAGTTTTCTTTCTTTGAAGTGTCTTTGTCTGGTTTAGGTATCAGGGTGATTTTGGCCTCGTAGAATGAATTTGGAAGTTCTCCCTCTTTTTCTATTTCCCGAAGTAGCTTGAAAAGTATTGGTATTAGTTCCTCTTTAAAGGTTTTGTAAAACTCTGCTGTATACCCATCCGGTCCTGGGCTTTTCTTAATTGGTAGTCTTTTGATGGTTTCTTCTATTTCCTCAATTGATATTGGTCTGTTTAGGTTGTCTATATCCTCCTGACTCAATCTGGGCAGATCATATGACTTAAGAAATTTATCTATGCCTTCACTATCTTCTAATTTATTGGAGTATAAGGATTCAAAATAATTTTTGATTATCTTCTGTATTTCTGAAGTGTCTGTTGTGATATTGCCTCTTTCATCCCTTATGTTAGTAATTTGAGTTCTCTCTCTTCTTCTCTTCGCTAGCATGGCTAAGGGTCTGTCGATTTTGTTTATTTTTTTAAAGAACCAACTTTTAGTTTTGTCAATTTTTTCAATTGTTTCTTTTGTTCCAATTTCATTAATTTCAGCTCTGATTTTAATTATTTCTTGCCTTCTACTTCTTTTGCTGTTGTTTTGCTCTTCTTTTTCTAGGATTTTGAGATGAAGTATGAGATCATTTATTTGTTGGTTTTTTCTTTTTTTAAGGAATGAACTCCAAGCAATGAATTTTCCTCTTAGAACTGCTTTCAATGTGTCCCATAGATTCCGATATGTTGTGTCTGTGTTTTCATTAATCTCTAAGAATTTTTTAATTTCTTCCTTGATGTCTTCTATAACCCATTGATCATTCAGTAACCTATTGTTCATTCTCCAAGTGATGTATGCTTTTCCCTTCCTTCTTTTATCATTGATTTTCAGTTCCATTCCATTATGATCAGATAGGATGCATGGTATTATCTCTACTCCTTTATATTGTCTAAGAGTTTCCCTGTGACATAATATATGATCTATTTTTGAGAAGGATCCATGTGCTGCTGAGAAAAAAGTGTAACTGCTTGATGTTGGGTGGTATATTCTATATATGTCAATTAAGTCTAGGTTATTAATTGTGTTATTGAGTTCTATAGTTTCCTTATTCAACTTTTGTTTGGAAGATCTGTCCAGTGGTGATAGAGGTGTGTTGAAGTCTCCCATGATTATTGTATGGTGGTCTATTAGACTCTTGAACTTGAGAAGAGTTTGTTTGATGAACATAGCTGCACCATTGTTTGGGGCATATATATTTATGATTGTTATGTCTTGTTGGTGTATGGTTCCCTTAAGCAGTATGTAGTGTCCCTCTTTATCCCTTTTGATTAACTTTGGCTTGAAATCTATTTTATTTGATATGAGTATGGATACTCCTGCTTGTTTCTGAAGTCCATATGAGTGATATGATTTTTCCCAACCTTTCACCTTCAGCCTATGTATGTCTTTTCCTATCAAATGCGTCTCCTGTAGGCAGCATATTGTTGGGTCTTGTTTTATGATCCATTCTACTAGCCTGTGTCTCTTGATTGGTGAGTTTAAGCCATTAACATTTAGGGTTATTATTGAGATATGGGTTGTTCTTCCAGCCATATTTGTTTATTTATGTTACTGAACATGGTTTGTTTTCCTCTTTGATTATTTTCCCCCCTTTAGTGTCCTACCTCCCACTGTTGGTTTTCATTGTTATTTTCCATTTCCTCTTCCTGTAATGTTTTGCCAAGGATGTTTTGAAGAGATGGTTTTCTAGCTGCAAATTCTTTTAACTTTTGTTTATCGTGGAAGGTTTTCATTTCATCTTCCATCCTGAAGCTTAATTTCGCTGGAAACACAATTCTTGGTTGGAACCCATTTTCTTTCAGTGTTTGAAATATGTTATTCCAGGATCTTCTAGCTTTCAGAGTCTGTGTTGAAAGATCAGCTGTTATCCTGATTGGCTTACCCCTAAATGTGATCTGCTTCCTTTCTCTTGTAGCTTTTAAAATTCTCTCCTTATTCTGTATGTTGGACATCTTCATTATAATGTGTCTAGGTGTGGGTCTCTTATGATTTTGCACATTCGGCGTCCTGTAGGCTTCTAGGATTTGGGGTTCTGTCTCATTCTTCAAGTCTGGGAAGTTTTCTCGTATTATTTCATTGAATAGATTGCTCATTCCTTTGGTTTGAAACTCTGTCCCTTCCTGTATCCCAATGACTCTTAAATTTGGTCTCTTGATGTTATCCCATATTTCTTGGATGTTCTGCTCATTGTTTCTTAACAGTCTTGCTGAGCTGTCTATGTTCTTTTCAAGTTGAAATAATTTATCTTCATTGTCTGATGTTCTGTCTTCTAAGTGTTCTACTCTGCTGGTAGTATTCTCAATTGAGTTTTTAAGTTGGCTTATTGCTTCCTGCATTTCTAGGATTTCTGTTTGTTTGTTTTTTATAACCTCTATTTCCCTGTATAGTTGATCTTTTGCTTCTTGGATTTGTTTATGTAATTCATTGTTGAAGTGATCTTTCATTGTCTGATTTTGCTGTCTGATGTCTTCCTTGAGACTCCAGATCATCTGAAGCATGTATATCCTGAATTCTTTATCTGACATTCCATCTGCTGCAGCTATTACCTCTTCTAACGTTGAGTTGACCTGCAATGCTTGTGGTCCTTTCTTTCCTTGTCTCTTCATACTGTTCGCGTTCCTTTCTACTTGGTGAAACTGTTGTGCTATTGAATTTTCCCCCTATATATTTATATTGGTCTTGTATAGTTGCAAAGTCTCCCTCGCAGGTGCGGGCGGCGGCTCTGTCCCTCTGTGGGCCGCTAGGCTTGTTCTGTCGGTGGTCACAGTTCTGTCTACTTTGCAGGCGCAGGCAGCGGCACTGCCCCTCTGCAGGCCTCTGGGGCTGTACTGCCAGTGGGTCGCAGGTCCGCCTACCTTGCAGGCGAGGGGGGGGGGCGGCTCTACCCTTCCTCAGGCCACTGGGCCTGTTCTGTCTCTCGGTTGCAGGTCTGGCCTGTTCTGATGGTGGTCACAGTTCCGTCTACCTTGCAGGCGCGGGGGGGAGGGGGCGGCTCTGCCTCTCAGCAGGCCGCTGCTCCTCTTCTGCCGGTGGGTCGAAGGCCCGCCTACCTTGCAGGAGTGATTGGAAGCTCTGCCACTCCGCGGGCCACTGGGCCTTTTCTGTCAGTGGTCACAGTTCCGCCTACCTGACAGGCGCGGGGGGTGGGGGGCGGCTCTGCCCCTCAGCAGGCCGCTGGGCCTGCTCTGTGCGTGGTCACAGTTCCCTCTACCTTGCCAGTACAGGGGGAGGGGGCGGCTCTGCCTCTCAGCAGGTCGCTGCTGCTCTTCTGCCGGTGGGTCGCAGGCCCGCCTACCTTGCAGGAGTGATTGGAAGCTCTGTCCCGCCGCGGGCCACTGGGCCTTTTCTGTCCGTGGTCACAGTTCCCCTACCTGGCAGGCGCGGGGGGTGGGGGGCGGCTCTGCCTCTCAGCAGGCCACTGGGCCTGCTCTGTGCGTGGTCACAGTTCCCTCTACCTTGCCGGTGCAGGGGGAGGGGGCGGCTCTGCCTATCAGCAGGCCGCTGCTCCTCTTCTGCTGGTGGGTCGCAGGCCCGCCTACCTTGCAGGAGTGATTGGAAGCTCTGTCCCGCCGCGGGCCACTGGGCCTTTTCTGTCCGTGGTCACAGTTCCACCTACCTGGCAGGCGCGGGGGGTGGGGGGCGGCTCTGCCCCTCAGCAGGCCGCTGGGCCTGCTCTGTGCGTGGTCACAGTTCCCTCTACCTTCCATATGTACTATTTTAGTTTAATATAGAGTATCAATAATTGCTAACACATAAAAAAGATCACTGTAAATTATAAAATTAACTTATTGCTATTTGCTGAATTTTAGAAATCAGAGACTAATGTTTGAATTTAATTGTTCTAAACTGACTTGTAATAATTTTACTTATATTTATTTAATGTCTTATAACTTTTTAGCACTTTGATTCCTACTATCTCAGTTGCTCATTATCAGATGAAGTTAAAAAAATAGAAAAAAAAATTTTTCAATTATTTTTCTGAGACATTGTTTTCTGAGTTATGTTAACTCTCTGGAAGTACATTATGTTAAAATGATGAATAAATTTTAAAATGTAATTAAAGACCCAAAATTCACCCTATAAGATTTCTTCAGGGAGATTTATATTTGGTACCTAAACCTTGTTTATATCAGGCTGCATTTTTTACCCTTGAGGAGACTTACAACATTTCAATATATACAACAATATGGCACAGCCTATGTGTTTGTGGTTGTTTCATTAGTCACAGATGGTATGTAACAAAATATTTGGGAGCTTAATGTTTGCATTTTGAAGTCACTAATGTTCATAATATCTGGTGGGTTCTCTTACCCATAGTCCCTTGAGTTATTTAAGTTTTGTAACTCACTGTATACTCAGCCAATAACACTTCTAGGACTTTTAGAATGTGTGTGTGTGTTTGTGGGGGCGGGTAGTCATTGAGAAACTATCTAGGAGAATTTTTATCATGTTTTTCCTTTGTCACTCCTCCAAAAAATGAAGTCCTAGCTTGTATATTAACAATTTAGTGTTACCTAATGGAGTTAACTCCTATAGTGTAAAATTTAGCTTTTTCTTAGATTTTCAGAGTCATGTTATGTTATTAGTGGTTTCTGATATGTATCTTCTTTCCTTGGGAAAAACTGATGAAGAAAAGGGAATTTTATGAAAAATCATTGACACCATAGCAGAGCTGCAGCCAGAAAAGAAAACTAGACCCAAGGTTATCATTGAAAAGCTCATATGTGATCTATGTATGATACATCAAAGTATGCATGACAGTGCATTCTACTGTCATGTATAACTAATTAAAACAAATTTAAAAAAAAAAAGAAAAGCTCACTTGTGAGGCAATGCAAGAAGGTTTCGAGGAGAAATGATTGGGCTTATGAAAATCTTAACCCAATCAGTGAATTAACCCCCTGATAGAATTAATGAGTGGTACCTGAAGGTGGGTAGGGTGTGGCTGGAGGAGGTGGGTCCCTGGTGGCATACCTTAGGGGTATATATTTTGTATCTGGTGAGTGGAGTCTCTCTCTACTGCCTCCTGTTAGCCGCTTACCTCTGCCACACTCTTCTACTATGATGTTCAGCCTCACCTTGAGCCCTGAGGAATGGACCCAACTGTCTATGGACCAAGACCTCTGAAACTGTGAGTCTTCAAATAAACTTCCTTCTCTAAAGTTGTTTTTGTCAGATCTTTTACCACAGCAGTGAAAACACCATTATTTACTAGGTTAGTACAAGATGATGGTTTTCTTAAATTGTGAGAAAAACTAAACCAATTAGATGTTTTTTAGTCTGAAAACTTAATCAACTATGCAATTTTAAAATATTTGTATTTCAGAACTATGGTTGTAACTCAGTGTTAGAGCCCTTGCCGAGTACATGTGAGGCACTGGGTTCAATCCTCAGCACTACATATTTTTTTTTTTTAAATCTAACTAAATAAGTTTTTTTTCTTTAACTAAATAAAGGTATAAAAATGTTTTTATTTCACTCTATACCAACAGTAAATATATGAGAATGATTGAATCCATGTCTCAAGAAGTTCTTTTCTAAACCAAAAGTACAGTGATCATCCACATAGCATGAATCTGAAGTACTTTTTAATGTTAAAGTACATAGCAGGTAGTATTTTGGTTGATGTAGTTTCCTTTGAATTTTGTTAATTCTCAAATTAAGCACAGCTACTTTACCAACATTTTAAAATATATCATTGCAGATATTGGTTCCATTATTAACACACACACACACACACACACACATGCATACACACAAGAATATACACGCACATATTATAAAATTCTCCCAGAAGTCTTTTGAAGGGCTTTTGATTTTTGAAAAGTAGGAGTCAAAGTAATAATGAGTTACATTAATAACTTTCCTCTAAATTGCAGGAAGCATATTATGTTTATCAGTACAGGCAAAATATGATACATTAACACAGCTAGAAGTATAATTTAAAAATAAAATGTTTCTGTGAAATTAAGAAAAGCTTCCTAATAAAAGTAACACTTCTTTTAAAGTGTCATAAAAAACAGAATTTATTTAGTGGTAAAGAAAATTTTAAATTGTAGCATTTTTATGAAAGTAAGTGAAGTTTATTTGCTTAGAGTACTTTCCTATTCCAAAATTAATTTTGAAATAATTTATGATTATAGTGAAATAGGTTTCTATTACTCAAGAGAACTAAGAAGTATCTAATTTGATGTAGTATCCAATCTGTTATTCTAAAAGAAAACTGACTAATGGTTCTTTTTTATGTTGCTGTTATGACTGACATAATTTTTGTATTTTTTGAACAAAGTTTATCATGGTAGCTGAAGTTACACATATAATTATTCAATACAAAAAATAGGAAAATGATATTTTAAATGTATATTATACCTTAGCATTTTCTTCCTTATAATCATGATGTTAGATCTATAAGGGTATAAAGTCTTTGTATGACATTTATATTGTTTTACCTTATTAGCTTACAGCAGGACTTATGTAACAACCTAGCAAAGTATATTTACTAAAGATAGATCTGTACATATGAAATTTAAAATTTGTTCCTTGACAAGCAAATTTAAATTATAGAATAAATAAGGAATTTTTATATCTGAAATCAACAAGAGTTTATTTAGTCTAACACAGTGTCCTGTCCAAAGCAATTAGTCAGGGAGCTTTGTTCCAAAAAGTCACTCAAATCCCAGACTCTTAATATTTCCATTTCAACATAATATTGTCCAGGAAAAAAAAAAGGATTTAAGGAGAATTCATACACACTTCTGTGTTTTAGTCTGCAAGTGAAACAGATTTTCTGTACATACAGAAAAGTAGCCCCAACAGGAATGCAAGAATAATAAAGCTTTATAAAACTGTGATGGGCAAGAAATCAGCAAGGACTTGAAGAATCCAGTAGTATCTTGGCCACACCTTTTTTGTTTTTTTAAACTACTTCTGGATTCTTGCTTTTCAATTTAAGGCTTATGGACTACTAATTGTATCTAATAGGTTTTACGCACGCACGCGCGCACACACACACACACACACACACACAATAATTTCTTATAGGGAAGATCTGTCAAACTCAATACATTGGCATTATTTCATTATAAACTTACTAAGGTAAATATTCTGCTTTTTGGAAACTGTATATCAGAACTAGCATTCCATAGAGAAATGTTACAAAACACTGTTTTTGATCATATAAATTGAATAAATGTCAGAATGTGTCATAAAAAGAAGAAACCTTTAGTGGACTCTTTGGCCTATACTAAGTCAGGGATACATCACGTTTGATTGTACTTGTCAGGAAAAACTTCAATAGAAAAATAATGTGCCATTTAGTTTACAGTGAGTACAAATTTTTGAATGCCTCAGATGCCAAAGCAAAACTAAGAACTTGAAATTACATGAGCAAAGAAATGTCTAGAATTAACAAAGTGGTTCTTAACTAATTTGCACAAGGATCATGCATGAAAATAAACTTACTTTATTTCAGTCAGTTTTAAGTTGGTCTTAGCTGCCAAAGAATATTAACAATCTTAAGCTTCTGTCCACAGAAGTTTACAGATACCAAATTAGAATGGATTTCAGGTATTAACTGCCCTCCTCAAAGGATTCATACATTGGCACAACTGTGAAACAGCACACTCCCCAACAATAAGGAAAAACCTAGAATTACTACTAAAACCAATCAAATGCACAATTAATAATATTTCTTACAGAAAGTAATAACCCTAATCCTCAATTATTAAAATTATTCAATTGAAGTTAAATTTCCATTAGCATATTCTACTTTAAAAAGTGAGAAAATGCATAACACATTTTAAATGATTGTGAGATCAAAAAGTTTTTTAAAAATAAAAGTTTTATTTCCTAAACTGTGAGCTTCAGAAATATGGGATTTCCAAATATATCCTCTTTCCCATCAATGTTAAGTTAGAATAAATGACATAATTCTGTCTTGAATTTATATGCCATATATATATATATATATATATATATATATATATATAGTAAGATTAGGAAATTGGCAACTAGCCTGGTAAATAGTTATAAATTGTGTATATTACATGTTTTATATAATTTAATTATTTGTTATGTATATAAGTTGTTTCCAGTTTTGGGGTATTAGAACAAAGCTGCTATAAAAAATATATGTTCAAGTTTTCTTGTGATCATTAATTTTTATTTATCTGGAAGAAATGACCAAGCCTGTCATTGGTCACTGCTGGATCATACAGCATGTGTACTTTTATAAGAAACTGTCAACGAGTTTTCCAGAGAGGATGAGTCATTTTTCAATCCCACTAGCAATATATGAGATCCAGTTTCTTAATATCTCTGCTTCTTCACAGCATTGTGTCAGTACTTTTTTCTCCTACCCATCCCAATAGGTGCATAGTGATGATATCTCATTGTGGCTTTACTTTGTATCTCCCTGATGGCAATAATATTGAGCATCTTTTCATTTGCTTATTTGCATTTCATTTACTCACTTTGATGAAATCCTGGGTCATGACTTTTGTGAGTGTGTGTGTGTGTGTGTGTGCGTGTGTGTGTATATATATGTGTATGCACATACACATATATAGTGGTGGGGTTACCGGGGATTGAACCCAGGGGTGCTTTACCCGTGAACCGCATTCCCAGAACTTTTTTTTTTTTTTGAGACAGGGTTTTTCTAAGTTGCTTGGGGCCTTTTCTAAGTTGCTGAGGTTGGTCTCAAACATGCAATCCGGCCTCAACCTTCTGGGTTGCTGGGATCACAGGCATGCACCATCACACCATACAATTTTTGACAATTCTCTGTATATCTTACATACTTGTCCCTTGTCAGATTCAGAGTTTGCTAATATATGCCCTCAGACTAAAGTTTGTATTTTCATGGGGCTTTTTGTAGAGTAAAACTTTTAAAATTGTGATGAAGTTTGGTTTACCAATTTTTTTATCATATGGGTCATGGTATTGGTGTCAAGTATAAGAACTCTTTGCCTAAGTCTAGACCCCAAAGGTCTTCTATTTTCCCTGAAATTTTACATTTTTGCATTTTACTTTCAGTTGGTGATCCATTTTTGAGTTAATTTTTGTATGAAGTGTAAGGCATGTTGAAGTTGGTGATTTTGCATATGAATATTTACTTGCTTTAGCAGCATTGGTGAAAGAATAGCTTTTTTCAGTTGAATTTCTTTTGTACCTTCAGTTAAAAAAAATCAGTTGGGCATGCATCTTTATTTGGACTATTAGTGGATTTTCTCTATGCTGTTCCACTGGTGTGTGTCTAACCTTCTACTGATACTACATAGTATTGATTATTGTATTGAAATTGTGTAAACTGATTCTTGACACTTTATTCTTTTTATATTTGTTTTAGTTTTCTAATTTATTTACTTTTCAAATAAAGCAATGATCTTGTTGGTATCTTCCAAAAGCCATTTTTTTTTGGATATTAATAGGAAGTGTGTTAAACTTATATAAATTTGAGGAGGATTGGCAAGTTTACAATGTTTAGTCGTTTTTGTCAGTTTTTGTCCAGGATATAGATCACACACCTGTTTTGTTAAAATTTCATCTATTTTTTCTGTCATTATAAATAGTATATTATCTTAAATTTTGGTATCCATACATTCATTGCGGGCATATAAAGATAAAATTAATTATTGTTGGTCCTGTGATCTTGCAAAACTAATTTACTTCTAAAAGTTTTTATGTTTTTTTTTTTGTTGTTGTTGTTTTAGCTTTTTAGATCCCCTGGGATTCTGTATGTAGATAATCATGCCATTTGTAAACAAGGGAACTATTATTCTTCTTTTTCTGTGTGTCTTTTATTTCCCTGTTTTGCATTATTTTCACTGAGTAAACTCTCAAGAATTATATAGCAACCATAGTGAGTGGAAATCTTTTGCTTATGCCTAATTTAGAGGGATGTATTCACTTTTTGAGTATTAAGTAAAATATTAGCTGTATGTCTTCTTGCAGATGGTTTTTTTTTAATTATCCTAACCTAGTTTCCTCTCTATTTCTATTTTTCTGAGAATTTTTGTCATGACTTGGTGTTGCGTTTTGTCCAATATGTTCTGCACCAATCAATATAGTTATGTGATTTATTTCTCGTCAGCTTCTTGCTATGATTGATGAAAATAGCCTTACACACTTTAGAGAAACATCACTTGATCATGATATATAACAACTTTTATGTATAAGTGAATTCTATTTTCTAATACATTGTTAAGGATTTTTGTATCTAAGTTATGTTATGGACATGTTATATCCTTCTGGATATGGATATGGATATGTTATATCCTTCTCTTTCTTTGTACTGTTCTTTATTGATTTTGGTTTCAGGGTGATACTATCTTCATAAAATGAATTGGGAAGGTATTTCTTCCTCTTTCGTTTCCTGATAAAGATTGCATAGAATTTATGTTAACTACTCTAAGAAAGCTTTGTACAACTCTTTGGTTAAAACTGGACCTGGAAATTTTCTTTTTAAAGAAATTTTAAATAATTTAATTTTTAAAGAAAAATTTAGTTAATTCATTTTTAAATGGTTATAGGGTTATTCAATTATCTGCTTTATACCGATTGTGTATGATAGATAAAATAAGCTATCATTATGTTTTTCAAGAAACTGGTTCATTTTATGTAAGTTGGCATGTAGAGTTGTTCATGGTATTCCTTTTTTTTATTGTTTAGGAACCTGAAACCTATAGTGATATCCTCAGTTTTAATCATGCTATTGATCATTTGTGTCTTCTCTCGTTTTTCCTTTGTCAGTATTTTTAGAGATCATTCAATTTTATTTTTCTTGTCAAAAGATCAGCTCATTATCTAATTATTATAAGTTAATTAAATTGAATTAATAATTAAGTTATGTAGTAGAATGTCTATACCTTCCTGTTTTTTAATTTTCGTAATTTATACTCTCATACTTACTATTAATTTCCTTATTATTCCTGTAGTTTATTTCCTTCTTTTTATAATTCCTTGAAGTGGAAGCTTAAATCCTTAAATTTTATCTTTTTCTCTTACAAAGAGTATAGTGTTCCACATTTTCTTCTCAGCATTGCTTGAGCAATTTCTCACATATACTGACATGATATATTTTCATTTTCATGCTGTTAGCTGAATTTTTTTAGACTTCCTCTTTGACTCATACATTAAATAATTAGTATATTATTTAGTTTCTAAGTATTTGGATATTTAATATTCTTTTTGTTATTGATTTCTAATTTGATTCTAATGAAGTCAGAGAACATTGTCATAGTTTCAGTTGTAATAAACTAGTCATGGTTTATTTTATGGCCCAGAGTAAGGTATATCTTGTTACATGTTTCATGAACCCATGAAAAGAATGTGCATTCTGCTGTTGCATGGGTGTTCTGTAAATGTTGATTACATCCTCTTTTTGATGGTGTTTTTGAGTTCTTGTTTAACCTTGTTGATTTTCTTTCTTTTAGCTGTACTTAGTGGAAATAATAGGGAAAAACACACCAATTCCATTTTTTCTGGAAGCAGAAATCCTTAATACCTTTTACTCTCAGACCAGAACATTAAACTTATTCTGTATCTGATAATACAGACATGTTGCAAAAATTTAACTTTTGGGCTAATATGTTAATTTAACTCATGAATCTTAAAAATATGGCAATCACCAAAGAGTAACATTTATTTTGGACTTTTTGTCTATTTTTCATTAGATAATGGAAACCCCACAGGGAAAATTGATTCCTTCTAAAGAAACTTGGATTTCCTATCAATCTCATTAAATAAAAATCAAATATAGAAATTACAGTATAGGTCATAACATAAACTATTTTTGTTACTAAAATATACATCATTCAACATGGCAATGAAATGAGACAAATGAGAAGACAATTGTAATTGTAAATATTCAAGTTCATACTAAATTCCATAAATTTTATATTTTTTCCTTTATTTATCTTTTAGATTTGACTACTTTAATGTTTGGGTAATACTACCATATGCTTTTTTCAAATTACATTATAGCTAACAAGACAACAAATAATTGGAGTGACTAACCAAAATAACAATGTAAATAAAGTATAAAAAAATAAGTATTCTAAATTATTCAAGGAGGCCACGTTTGTCTTCAGATAACAGAAACATGAAATTTCTTTTTATGAAATAATACAAACGGTATTGTCTAAACTGAAAAATGGACAGAGAGTGTGATACAGTGGCTCATAAAAGAAGAAAAATAAATGGCTTGTATACATAGTAAAATTCACTTGGGACTGGAATAGGAGAGTGAAGCACTCTCAAATTAATATGTGCTTATAAAATGTGAACTGGAACAATATTTCTTGGAGATGTTTGACAATATTTACCAGAGATCCTGTAAATCCTTTATCACAGTAATTTCACTTCAAGGAATTGTCCTAAGAAAATAATCAGAGTAACACAAAAGATTTTAAATAAAAGAGTATGCATCAGAATATATGTAAGAAAATATATGTACAATATATATTCTTTGCTCCTTATTTTAATTTTTTATTATCATGCTCTCACTTTTTTATATTAAACAACAAAAGTATTAATTTAAAATTAATAAGTAAGCCCAAAGCATATAGTTTCAAAAACATACATTAAAAATGGGAATTTAATCCATTTGAACTACATACAATAGTTAAGAAATAAAATATTCATCTTATTGTCTTTATTACTCCTCAGGCAGAGATTTCTTCAATATTTTCTGTGTCTGTGACAGAAAAGTTTTAAATGATAGAAACAGAAACTGTAATATAAGGACAACTGGTATAAAAAGAGTCTGTATGCTCAAAATACAAAGCCACCTGGCATGAGAATCCGGAGGTCTTTGTTTAGATTCCAGCACAGTTACTTATTAACCTTGGTCAAGTTCCCTAATCCTTCTTGGAGACCATTTTCCTTTTATTAGTTGAAGCTTATGATGTTGCTATTTTGGGGGTCAAAAACGGTTCCATACCAGTAGTTTCTAGTTCAGCCTAATAAAAAAAAATGAGTAATAGACTTTCTCCTAACACCAGGAATCCATGGGTCTCTTGTGAAGTTAATGCTGTTTTGTCAAAAGAAAAAAAAAAGTAATTTTTTCTTATACAAATAATCTACTTTTTAGGAGGCAGAGGAGCTCCCCTGATCATACCAAAACTTTCTCATATTAAGTAGTAGTAGTAAAGTTATTAGTTCAGCAAAACTAGAACTTATCCTTTCCTTTCAGAAATATTTTCCTGGTTGTAAATCCCATGTTATACATTTAAAGCATATGAGATACTAGGAGGCAGTAGTTTAAAATAAGTTAATTGTTACATATTAGGTTAATCTTAGTGAAAGTGTCAAATTCCACCAATAAATCTGAGAAAGTCTAAGAATAATTAGTAATTGAGTAGTGAACATTTTTATAAATATCACAAAATCTCTAACAAAGTTGCATCATTTTCAAACTCTTGCGCCAAGATTTCATGTTTGGTAGAATATGATGAAATGAAGAAAAAAAAAGAGAGAGAATGTATAAAAATATTTACTTCAAAACAAATAATGCAAATTTTAGCTGAGGGTTGTGGCTCATGCCTGTAATTCCCCATGACATGGGAGATTGAGGAAGGAGGCTAGCAATTTCAAGGCCAGTCTTGGAAACTTACAGAGACCCTGTTAAAAAAAAATAAAAGGGACTAGGGGTATAGCTTAGTGGTAGACTGCCTCTGGATTCAATCCCCTGTATTGCAAAGGGGGTGGTGCAAATACTAAAGATTTAACATTTTTTTAAAATAATATTACATTAACTTGCAATTTCTATGGAGTTCCACAATTTTACCCTCTTATTTAGGAGTAGAATAAAATGAGTTTGTTGATAACAGAATGAATGCCCTAAAAGAAATAATAGTTGACACAAAATAATTGCAGGGAAAATCGGAAATCTAATTGCTATACTCCTAACAGGTGTTGAAAGAAGAAGGCCAGAGGATTCAGATAACCTCACATGCCAAGGATACTTATTATTTCTCAACAATCACACTTCATTTGGAAATTTTTGTTTGTAAAATAATCCAGCTGTTAGAGACAAAGTGGTATTTGGCAGAGGTTCAGACCCCTCCCATTTTCTTTCTTCCCTAGCCTTGGTGCTGATTCTACTAAAAGGAAAACATTAACCATGTTGCATCACCTCAGCTTGGAAGACTCTGTCCTTGGCAACAGGCTAGAATCAGTAAATGTGCTTGGATTTCCTCCCAGGTGTTTCTGAAGCATGGAACTGATAAGATAATAAAGAGACTGTGGGGATATATCTAGTATTTTCTACCTATCTTGAAACTGCCTGCATTGACAAAGTCTGTCATGTACCAGGATGGCATGTTTCAAAGAAGCTATTTTGCTCCAGTCTCTCAGAAGTACTTCCAATCTAAAAAGAGAGCAGTGAGTCACTGTCCTAGGGTCAACACAGATAATGGACATTTGATCCAAGAAGGGAAGTCTCTGGGATAAAGTAACAGTGCAGTCATCAGAGAGGAGCTCAAGTGAGAATTCACAGGAGGGAACCAAGCCAATTTCTTGCAGAGGTATTCAGGCACTGTCCACAACAGGGAACCTCTATGAAGCCAAGATCCTTAAGGGGATGACAACATGGTGAAATTTTCATGTTGCTTCATGAGAATATTAAATATGAGTGCTTGATAGTCACGAGTTACTTGCACTGTCACAATAAGTCCTCCAAGTTCCATAGTCACAAATCTATAGGCAAAGAAATACTTGTGTCTTTAAAGATATGAACCCACTAACTTTAGAACTGGAAAAGGGGATTGATGGCAGATGGAGAGCTTTTAATATATCCTCTTTCCATTCTTGGTAATTTTCTAATATTGATTTCTATGCACTTGGAATATAATCTGGAGAATATATACTATCACTTCAAGAATAATACTAAAGAGGAATCCTACCTGATTAATTTAATGCTTTCCCTTTTCCTATCTTCTCTCCTATTTTTCTTCTTTCCACTCTTTTAACTACTGGAAATGAATTGAAGATTAATTTAAATTAATAAACAATAATATAATCATAATACAATGCAAGGTTAAAAAAACTTAAAATTCTCTAAGTATTTGAGTTGAAAGTTTTAACTATCTAAAGAGAATCTGATAATATCCTTAATAAAGAAACAATTTCTACTTTACTTGGATATTACGGTGCTCCTGAGCAAACACATAAGACAACCCAAGTCAGGGAGCTGGTTTCATTAAATGTGTTGAATGTGACTATGTGGCCTCCAGCTTGGCCAGGGGCTCAGTCATAAAGGACTTCCTAATGGGCTCCTTTGCATCCCATTTATAGATGAAGAGGACTTTGGTAGCCAAAACTGAAATTTCAAGAGTTGATTTTCAAAATTTACTTTTAACTTGCTTATCATAAGCATTATCAAGCATTATTCATCACTAAAGAACAAAATGACATGCATTTGGCAATTGGAAAGGGCTAATTATTTTGATGGAAAAAGTGTTATGGAATTTTTCATTTTTATAACAGTTTAAGTTTTAAACAGGTTGTACCTTCTCTTGTCTTTCTAGTTGAATACTCTTTCAAAAATTTAAACAAGAGGTGAGGCTATGGCTCAGTGGTAGCGCACTTGCCTGGCATGTGTGAGGGAGGCACTGAGTTCAATTCTCAGAATCATATTTAAATAAATAAAATAAAGATCTATCAACAACTAAAAAAGTATTTTAAAAAACTTAAATAAAATGATAAAATATTCATTAATTATTTTGTATCTCTAAATTGATATAATATCTATTGTCTAATTTTCTGCTTTTTTGAAAATATGTGTATGTACGTATGCACATACACATACAAACACAACATGCATGCATATATGCACATTCATGCACACATGCTTATATACACATTCACATACTTATATATGTGTGTACATATGTATATTCCTTTTTGTATGCATAAAGTGTGTATAGCTACATCACATTCACTTCATAGCATTCACTCGTAAAGCCTTTTAGCATACGACAAAAAATATAATTTTCCTTGGTTTGAGAACCTGAAGTATTTTCTAGAAATGGTACTTTAAAAATAACCAGCCAATAGACAAACATATATACTGCGCAGAAACTGCATGAGTATTTCGTATGAATTATTATTGAGTAATTACATGTATATGCTTGTATTAATTTGGAATTTTTATAAAAAGTACCTATGTATTGTTTAGAATACTTTCATCTACATATCTGTGCTTTTTAAGGGAAAAGATAAATGAAAACTTAAAAGAAATGTTACATATCAAAATTAAAACACATTAGAATATATTTTCATTAACTAGTTCTAAAAAAAAATTTAAAAACTTCAGAGGTATGGCATAGTATTCATTTGATATAACCTGAGCTGGTTAATATCATTTAGGATTGTGCTCAAGTGCCAAAGTGTATAAAACTTGATCAATGGTGGCTTACACATGTGGTGGTTATTTTTCTCAGGTGACAAGTTCTGAGGTAGCAGTCCAGGGCTAATGCAATTGGTCCTCAGTATCACCAAGAAACCAGGTATCATCTGCTTTTCTATTGTTCTACCCATGTTGTATGACTTTTCTCTTATGTGACAAGATGGTTGCTATACCTCCAGGTGTCACCAACAGTTTCCAAGCAGAAGAGGAGAAGGAAGAGCAAAAGACTAAAGCATTGTTAAGGGTTTGCCATCTGAGTCTGTGCCTCAATGTTTCCCACATGTCCCCTCTTTTTCTAACCCCAGTTGGGTACCATGACCAGGATGGACTATTTTAGCTGGCTGGCCTCAATAGAAGGTGAGATAGTTGCGAGTGGCTTTGGGTGAGTGAATTTAGTGTCTGCCATTCATTTCACCTTTCTGACAGTGGTCACCGCTAGGCTAAAGAAATACAACAGGAGATATTTCTTTGAATAATGTGTCTTAAAGAATGAGTCTAATTTTATTTTATTTTTCTGGAGTCTGTATCCAGAAACCCTGAAGAAACTAGAAAAATAAGGAACCTCTCACCCTATAGAGTGTCACAACTGAGCTTTTTATGGGACCAAATACCAGAAACTAACAGTACTGAATTTAAGGATTTGTATTCTTTAAGGCATTTTATGTGGTATATGCCAATGTTTTCAAAGATAAAAATGGACATTAACATTTATTTCTATTTTTGTTGACTTTATCTAGAATATATTTACTTAACTTACAAACATATTTTTTAGTGGTCATCATTCCTAATTTATGAGCAGTGTTTCTCAATGTGGTAAACCTTATAGTTAACAAAAATGTCCAATATCTGACTGCATACAGAACACATGGCACACCCCCGCAATTTCATCTGATTGTCTTTCAAAAACTTCAGAAACGTGTAGTTTCCTCAAGCTTAATATGCCCAGCCCCTTATTAGTATGGAGACAGCACTGGTGAATGTTTGCACTGACATGACTCAGGCCTGGTCTCTAAATACAAAGCCTAAACGGTGTAATCCAATGTTTTGGTCTTATTATTATTTCTATTGGATTAATTACATTTTTTTTTAATTAGGAAAAAGGCCTCTAACAACTACCAGGAGAAAGGCATGCCAGTTAACTATTTTTGAAGGTAACCATGAAGTGTTGAGTATGTCGATTTAAGCTTGCACATCTTTGGGACAGCAGTTACTCTCTAGTGAAAGAATCAATGTAAACTGTTTCTCTTTTACAGACACTTTCAAAGCTATCACTTGCACGGTTTGTACACAAACAAATGGACAGCAAGCAAAGCACTGATAACAGAGGCAGATGCCATTGGTTGCCTAATCCTTATTTGTTTCCTCCTTCTCACTTTGCATCAGAATCCAATTTTGGTTTGAGTTGCTCATGTGCCTACTAAATAGCTGTACTTCTCAGTGCCTTTACTAAAATGTGGGACAATTGGGCCAGTATTCTCTCAGTGTAAGTCACTTGTAGAGCTTGAGGAAAGGTTTTACAGAGAGCAGACATGGTGGCACATGCCTTTTCCCCTTTACCTTTCTTTTCTGTTTTTTCTTGCACCTGGAATAGGGATACAAGGCCCAGAGACACAGCTTCCCTCTTAAGACCAGGACAATGAAAATCATGCACTGAGACAGGTGGCCACTGGAAAAGTTATTCCAGACTTGTCACATCACCCCTGTGATGCTTAAAATTTGATCCTGTTATGTAACACCATGTATGCTGACAGCAGTGCCATTTGGGTTTTCTTTTACATGCAATTGAACACAAATTTCACCTGTAATAATAATATAAAAGACAGTGGGAAGAACTAATGCCAATTCCCCTCTTCACAGAAGTCTGCTGTAATTAGTGCATTTGGTGCTTCCTTCAGACATGTAACAATCTCTGAAGCCTCAGCTACTTAATTGTCATAGAAAGCAAAGGCTTCAGAGCAATGGGGTCAGCCTCTCTCTATCATCAGATTCCTGTATTTGTAGGCTTCAGGATTTTCCAATATATTCAGAATATACTTATAAAAATCTGTCTTAGTTAATAGAGCCTTATTTAGATAATCCTTCCATAAACATTTTTGTTTGCAGTTTGGATGTTTTTGCATGTACAGGGATCATTTCAGGTTTAAAAGCATTCATTTAAGGACAAAACTATCATTTAATTTCAGCCCAATTTATCAACCACTGAATACATTAAATATATAGATGCTGCCATGGAATAAGCTAAATTGTAATGCCAGGGGAAGTACTGGAGTTATTATTGTCTGACTTGAAATATTTAGTACTATATATGTTTTTGTTTGTTTGTTTTGTTTTTGTATAACCTCTAACTTGAATTGGGAGGGTGATGATAATTTGGTTACTGAACTAAACTTGTAAAGTTGAAAACATCTACTGATGTTATTAGCTCACTCTAAAATAAACCATTGACTTAGATAATATATTTCTGTCTTACATTTATGTTGCTTGTGCTTTTAGATAGTGAATTTCTAATTAGCTAGCAAAAGGCAGTAGCACAATAAATCCTTGTGTTATATATTAACATGTGTTTTGTGTTTCTTGTACTCATCTTGTAAATACTCTAAATCACATAGTTTATAAGCACCACAGGGCCTTTATGGTGACATCACACATCTGTGGGCCACATTTTCCCATTGGTTTCTACTGTCTTTGTCTATCCATAGGACATATGTTTTTAGCATTATGTAAGAAGAAAAGGATAGGTCAAGACTACCAGAAGGAGATGGTCAAGTCAGTTGGGGCTGATGAAGTGACTCAGCTGGGTGCAGCTGCATGCTAGTAAGTCTACTGAGTGGCTGAGGCTTTTGTTCTCAAAGTGAGCCATAGGAAGGCATGGCTGAGAAGGGTCCCCATTTTGTGTTTCTCTTTCCACGGCCAGTTCCTTTCATTCCTCTTAGTTAAATGTAGTAGTATCTAGGCATTATCTGGTAGGCAGGTTTAAATTTTAGAAAGGAACATTGTCAGTTTTAGGTTACTGATGGCTGTCGAATTTTCATTGTCTTTCAATGTTAAATGTGCCTGAGTTTATCCTATAGATGAAACTATAGTTTGAGCTGGAGAAAATTAATGTGGGTTGAAGTTGTCAGGTGAATACAAAATCTGTTCAATTTTTATTTTATGTGTTCAATCATAAGCTTTCACTAAAAGACAGGTAAATAGCCTTTTAAATTGGAATTTTTACTCAGCATTAGATAATATTTAATCCATAGTGGGCTTTCAGGTGTTCCAGTTGTTTTATATGGATCAGTTGTTTTCCAATTGGACATGCTGGGCTCCTAGCATGCAGGACAACTGATTATCCATGGATTGCACTGTTTTCTTTGTGTATATGTTTGGACTATCACATCACTGATGTTTGACTAGAGCAAATTAAAGTTTAAAAAGAGGTAGTTCATGAAAAGTTAAAAAGCCTTTATGGTAGCCTGGACAAAATTTTTTAAATACAAATTTTATTCTAGCTGGGTTTGTTGCTAAAAACAGGACTGACTTTTGTCATTAACTTAGTGACTTAGTGTTAATTCCTCAACTGTAAAAGTGATAGAATGATTTTTCACTTGCTTTCCAAAGAGATGGCATTATGAGCAAAGTATTCATGATTGGCAGAGTACTTTGTATTCTTAAAAAGCCATTTACGTACTAAATAATAACATTCAGTGTGTTACACAGGGGCTTGGTAATATATGTTAGAATACAGTTCATAATGGAAGTATGATAAATGGCAAGGGCTTGACAGCTGAAACTGCTCCTCAGTTAAAATTGCTAAAATGAAAAATTACTGTCTGGCATGTTTATCATTGTGCAACAGAGCCTGCTTTCTGTGAGGGTTTATTTTTGCACTTCCTATCATTTGTAGAAAAGGATGATGTCCCGTGAAATGCCATCTGTATCTACATATTGGATGTTAGACATGATGTGGTACCATTTTAAAAACCTATCAGAAGCAGCCTTGCACATAGCAAATGAAAGAAATAGAATGCAGTAATGTGATGGGGTAGGGAAACTTGAAAACAATTTAGCTAGATGAATGAATTCCATTTAGCATAGTCCCCAGGTTGGAATAGCTAAAAATTCCTGCTTATCCTAAACCTTGAAATTTAGATACAGCAAATAATGGCATTTTACCCATATCTCTGATGCAGTAAGGGTGTGATGGAGTGAAAGGTGAACAAAGAATCAGGAGGCTCAGATCTTGGTTCAGGTTCAGCCACTTATGAGACTTGTGGCTTTGCTGATCATACCTGTGAAGCATGTGGGTTGTCTTTTTCTTAATTCTCTGGGGGAAAAATATGTGGATGTGAGAGCAGGAAAATTGTTATGGTTTGGATATGAGGTGTTTTCCAAAAGCTCATATCTGAGACAATGAAAGAAGTTTCAGAGGAGAAATGTTGGGCTGTGAAAGTCTTAACCCAATTAGCTAATTAATCCCTGATGGTATTAACTGGGTGGGAACTGGAGGCAGGTGGGGTGTGGCTGGAGGAAGTGGTTAATTGGGGGCGTGACTATGGGGTATATATTTTGTATCTGGAGTTGGAGTCTCTCTCTCTACTTCCTGATGTGAGCTGCTTCTCTTTGCCACACTCTCCCGCCATGATGCTTGGCCTCACTTCAAGCCCTGAAGAATGGAACTGGTCTTCTATGGATTAAGACCTCTGAAACAGTGAGCCCTCAAATAAACTTCTCCCCTACAGTTGTGCTGGTCAGATCCTTTAGTTATAGCAGCAAAAATAGATGACTAAAACAGAAATACCATGTTATATGGTCTGGTTTTCAGTTGTACCACCTCAGAAGACTGATTTATTGCATACTAAATGTGGATTTGTGTCTTAGTAGCCCACACAGAGGCTTCCAGAAATGAATGCATAGAGCAGAATGTCAGTGTATTAATGTATAACAAGAAATAGCTCTATCAACGGGGACATCCTCTTTTGGCTCACTAATTTCCTCCCTAAAGGTGAAGTATTTGGAAAAAACTGAATATATTTAAAATCTTGTGCAGATTGCATGGAATCAGTTTAAGTTTAATGACATCAATCTAAGAAACCCTAATTCATGCAAGTTCTGTTTGTTCCTGGAAGCAAAGAGAACATATCCTTACACTTGTACTCTCTCTTGGCCTGTACCTTTGAAAATGTTCATTTCCTATATTTTTGTAACTTCCATTGCTGACTTTTCTAATTAATCGTAATTACTTTAGCCAATTTTGCATGTCTGTGAGCCACTTCTAGCTGTTTGAAATGACTTACTTAATTTCTCTTTGACTTATGACATGATTTTGTGATTCCATTTCTCAAAGGAAACCTTATCTCCCCATTTCTGATTTATACATAGGCTTTTACAGTGCATCTCCTCCCTTACCATCACTGCTTGTATAAGATTCATTTCAGTATTTAGAGATTAACATTAAACAGAGACATGAGGTGGGAGGGAAAGGGAGAGAGAAAGGAAATTGCATGGAAATGGAAGGAGACCCTCATTGTTATACAAAATTACATATAAGAGGTTGTGAGTGGAAAGGGAAAAAAAAACAAGGGAGAGAATTAAATTACAGCAGATGGGGTAGAGAGAGAAGAGGGGAAGGGAGGGGAGGGGGGAATAGTAGAGGATAGGAAAGGTAGCAGAATACAACAGTTACTAATATGGCATTATGTAAAAATGTGGATGTATAATCGATGTGGTTCTGCAATCTGTATTTGGGGTAAAAATGGAGTTCATAACCCACTTGAATCTAATGTATGAAATATGATATGTCAAGAGCTTTGTAATGTTTTGAACAACCAATAAAAAAAAGTATTTAGAGAACCCAAATCTAGGGCAACATTCTACTTAAGATAATGATTTATTTTTCAATTCTTGATGTTTAAGAAGCATTAAACTTTTCAGATTTCACTCTCATCCTCTAGGAAAAAAATAAATTCTTCCTAAACACTAGGTAAGCCAGCAGAGGAGAAATAGTGAAATCTCTTCTGCCTGGAATTCTGTTCCTTCTCTCCTACCCATGCCTCCTCATCCTCAGTCATCCACTGCTTCTTGCTCACCAGCCTTTCCCACCACAATGTTCTCTGTTTCTTCATTGCAGTATCCTTTTTCATTAAGTTGCATAAGCTCTATTTTCCTATTTATTTAGGGCTAAATGATTCAATTGATAGTGGTACTTACAAGTTAGGATATTTCATTTGTTTTATTCATCATCATAGGCTTAGCAGTCAGCATTGTGTTTGGCATATAGTAGCTATCCAATAAGAATTTCATGAATGAATGATGAATGGATGAACCTAAGATGCCATTTCTAGCCTAATGATGTCCTGTTTCTCTTGGCTACCATAAGTTGGCACCTAGAATGCTTGGACATTCAGTAAATCTGAGAGTTCAATTCAATGCTATATGAAATGCAAGTTTTTTTAAAAAAAATTGTGATAAAGTAATAATAATGCATATTCTTTATTCAAAATTTATATATGTTGCAAGTCAGGCATGATGGTGTACACTTGTAATCCCAGCAATTTGGGAGTTTGAGGCAGGAGCAACATAAGTTCAAATCCAGCCTGGCAACTTAATGAGACCATTAAGGCTTGGTATGTACGTCATCAGCAGATCACTGCTAGATTCAATCCCTGTACCATGCAAAAATTTATATGTGCCATATATCTGATAGGGACTCCTTAATACTTATGTATTAATTAACATTTTTCTCTTCTCTTTTAAAGTAGAGAGAGCATGTTAGGTGTCCCATTCCATTTTCAACAGAAATCCCTTTCTAAAATATATATTTTGTAAATCACTAAAAAAAATTGATATATGCTTTCTTATGGTTTGAATGTGTGTCCCTCCAAAACTTAATTGTGAGACAATGTAAGAATTTTTGGAGGAGAAATGATTGGGTTATAACCTTAACCTAATCAGTGAATTAATCCCTGATATGATTAAGTGAGTGGTAACTGGAGGCAGATGAGGTGTGGCTGGAGGAAGTGGTTCATTGGGGGCATGCTATGAGGTATATGTTTTGTATATGGAGTGTGGAGTCCCTCTCTCTCTCTACTTTCTGATCATGATGTGAGCTTATTCCCTCTGCCGCACTCTCCTGCCATGATTTTCAGCCTTACCTTGAGCCCTGAGGAATGAAACCAGACTTCTATGGACTAAGACCTCTGAAACTCTGAGCCCTCAAATAAACTTTTCCTCCTCTGCAATTGTGCTGGTTGGGTCTTTAAGTATCCTCAGCGAAGAAAGCTGACTGAACATGCTTTGTAATATTGATGATATAAACTGACAGTAGCATAAACAATGAGAACTTTGTAAAATATGGCTAAACATAGCACATTTTCTTAGGAGTTGCTTAGTTTGAAAAACCTAACAGATATCCTTTATTGTGGTCACTTTTTATTTTTAAAATCTTTATTTACTCCAGAAAATATAAAGCATATGGCATCAGTCTCTGAAATAATTTATATATGTATGACACAGTGATTCAAATGACAAGTATACCATGCCTCTTATCACCAATTTTTAACTATTGTGTTGTGGAAAGAGCTGTATAGTGAGTCTAGGGTGGATTGAAATCCATTGATTTTATAATATTTCTGTATTTGTAGATTATATAGACATTATATGGTCAGAAGATATTTTCAAATATATTGTATTGATAGTATTTCTTTGTTCAAGGATCTCTTGTTCAAGAAAACTTGACCTAAAATGTCTCAAATTAAAATCTATAGTGCTTTTCTAGATACTGATAATTTTTTGGTGAACATTTTTCACTTTTCTAATAAGTTCTCTCTTGTTGGGACAGCTACTTCCCTAGCTTGTCTCCATATTGCAAGTTAAGACTAAACATTTTCTGTTAGGAAGGGAGAAAAAACCAGGCCTTTTGATATCAGGAGGGAAATCTTCATACCTTAACAATTCTAAGGCATCTACATTGTGTTTTCACAACATTCACAACATCTTTTCACAACATTCATGTCTATAGAATATTAATTCTGCCAAGCAAAGTATGATCTGCATGGATGCTTTTTATTTTACATTTTTTTTTCTTTCAGGCATTAAAGTTGTATGAAGGAAATTAGCTGAATATACTGATTACTGTATCACCATGGGTTGGTAGAATTCCATGGATACTGGACATTTCAAGGCAGGGACGTTTTGCACCATAGACTAATGCTAATTCTACCATGGCAAAGAAGCTGGTGACTTCAGAACCTGCTGCTTTATTTCCTGTTTTAGCAATTTCCATATGGCTCATATGCTACCTACCAGCAGGCTTTGCCAGGCAGGACCACTGATTTGCCTGTGGCATTTTGAACATCCTGCTGGGTCTGTATCCTAACCAAGAACAATTTCTATTGTTAGCGATTTCTGTGAGCAATCCTCATGAGGTAAATACAACCCAAAGAGAAGGCTTCATTGGGATTTCCCTGAGACAGAGTTAAAAAAAAAAAAAAAGTGTAAAGAAACCCTTGAATTTTTTCAAGAGTTTTATTTGAATACTTTTGGGAAGCCTATTTTTTCTCATTTTAAAACAGTAACTTTGATGTTTGATATTCTTTATTAGAGCTATATAATCAATACACAAACTCATTATATAGCTCTTTAAAATAAATTAGAACATTGCAATTGAGGCAGAAATCTGCTCTGACCATTTGCCAAACACTGCGACTCTCTCCTTTTCTTTCCTTCTCCTCCCACCACTCCTCCAATTCCACAATAACCATTCTTAACACATTTTTAAAAATTCTTTTAGACATTTAAAAACATAATTGGGTTTCCATAAAAAATATATAGTTTTCCTCTAAGAAGAACTTGAAAGGAAATAACCCTTTGATGTTGGGAAAAAATACCCTAAAAAATCCCCAGATTTTAGAAAACATAATTTAATAAGTTGACTTTTTTTTTTTTAAAGAATTGGTTAAAATGTTTAGAGATTGCTTCTAAGAGAAGTATTCTAGAATATTCAATATTTTGTAGGTAATAGAAGCATGTTTTTAGGAGAAAGTTAATATCTCCTCTCATTGTTTATTGTCTCCAAAGGGGCCAGTGTGAAGGGTGACTGGACTCTGTTCTGAGATCCAGGAGACTTGGGTTTCAGTTTCCTTTTTGTTCTTGTTCACTATATGGCCTTTCTACTTTCAACAAACTCCAGGAGGCCTACAAGGAATTTCTCATCTCTTAAGTTCTGAGACTCCCTAAAACACGTCAATATATTTGCAGGTTGGATAAATCATCTTGGCTGAGAAAAATGTTGTATGTCAGTGTGGTGAAGGATGGATAGCTATTGGGCAAAAGAATTTGGAGTCAAACTGCTTCTGTTTGAATCTCTCTTCTTTTTTTAAATATGTGAACCATAGGTTACTCATCCTTTTTTTTTTTAACTTCATTTTTTTTTAATCTAGGAAAGGAGTGAGAATAATACTTATCTCATAGGCAGCTAGCATTCAGAACAAGTGATTAATATATATATAATTCTTATTAAGTTTTAAAGATATCTGTTTATGCAAGTGATTTACAAGAATCCCAAGGATCTTCAGCGGATAATAGTATGCTCAACTTTAATAATCTGATTTAATTATACAGATTTTTGTAAAGGGACAGAGTGACTCAAGAGAGCCAAGTATAAGAACTGTGGTACCTTGAGAAGGAATTCCTTGTATAAGAAGGGGACAAGGGATGGGGCTTCAATATGGCTCCAGCTGTGGTAGAAAGTGGTACTCAAGTGCATCTTGACCCAGTCACCCTTGCAGGGCTTCTTTAGTCTGCAGAGAAAAATGAACTGTGTGAACTGAAAAAGTTTCCTCATTAAACTTTTTCTTTTTTTTTTTTTTTTTTGCAGAGACTGCTAGTTCTTCCCAGTATTTAACCCACTTTCTATAAAGAATTTTTCCTGGACAGAGAGTACATTTCCAGCCCTCTTTTCAGTATAACTTAGCAAACTGACTAAATTTTGGCAAGCGGATTTGTACAGAGGTGAAAGGTGTAATGTTTACCTTTGTTTACAATGGAATGTATGTGGCTTCTTCTTGCTTCTTCCCCTCTTCCTGATGGATTGTAACTATGAGGGATAGAGCTAGAAGAAACATCTTCAACTAATGGTGGAAATCCAGTATTATGAATGTTTGAGCAACAATTAGAAGAAGCTGAAATCTCTGACACTGTGCAGCAGCAGTATTTGCCATGAACTGATTATACCTGGACAATTATATAAGGGAGAAATAAGCTGCTATCTTCTTTAAAATACTATTGTTATTTTATCTTATTAAGCTTGTTTCTTTACTAATAAAACTTACATAGTTTGGGGATAGATAAGCCTGTATTGAACCTATGCCATCTGTATTGCTTCTACTGTGTAGAACTTGAAAAGAGGGAATAGCCCCTTGAGAATCTAGAGCTCAAGACATGAAGGACCATCAGCAGGTGTGTAACTCTCAGGATAAAAAGCCATGCTTATTCAATTCAGTATTAAGTTATCATCCATGAGTGAAAGAGCTTTGCTTGAGCTAATGGCACATACGGAAAAACTATACACTGTTTAATGATAATTATATAACACAAGGAAGAATGTCAGATTTTGAACAATGAGCTGATTGGTATTTGTGCATGTATAGGCATTGAGTAAGAAAAGAAATAGCAATTTTATAATGTGTGAAATCGTTTTCTCTTATGATCATTCTACTCCAAGAATGAAGCTTTTTGAAGAGTAATCCAGTAATATTTGATCCAATAAAGATTCCAAGTGATGACATGATGTGGAATGAAAAAGCCTCATTGTCTTCCTGATATTAACTTTAGCAAAAGGTAATTGTGATTCTTTCACTTGTTAACTGAAGTCTCTTAGAAACCTATTTGCACTTCTCACCTCAAACATCTCTTCACCAACAATGAAATAGCAGCTATTTTTTTTTAAATCTCACATATTTTAAAAAGAAAAATGTGCCAGAAAAATTTCTAGTCTCTTAAGATTCTGTACAAACAACATAAATACAATCTTTAACTTTCCAGAGTTGAAAAATGAATTGTACTTGCTTTTGTTTTCTTACTTTTTAACCCTTGATCATGTCATTTTTCAGCTTTCCTTTACTTTATTAGAAGGATTTTCCATTTTTTAAAAAATTTCTTTTCTGTTGATAGCACCCTTTAATTAATTAATTCCTTCATTTTTTTTCTGTATTTCCTCTTATTACTGTTATTCCCGAACATTTTTATTTTAAAAACATATATACATTTATGAATAAGTACAAGCAACTTTTCTATTTTAATAGGATAATGCCGAATACTCTATTAGAATTTTGCCCATGGAGTTTGAATTTTGTTCCTTAAATTATGGTTTCATCAGATTTAAAAGGAACCAAGGCAAAGGGCCCTTATAGGTAGATGACATCTAAAGTATCCATGCTGAATGAAACACTTCATCTAATTCTTGGTTTAGTATTTTAACAACATCTGAAACACCTAGTTCTTTTTATTATTTGTAATGTATTAACATTGCTTCATTTATGGGTTGGGTGAAGTTTTCATCATTGTGTTTTATTGTTCTCAAATGAGCATCATATGTGATTGTCACATATGTGTTACATTTGAAAGTTAGTCATCTGCTATAAAATGTGTGAATTAAAAATAGCAATTGTTTGTTTAGAATTCTGAGGTCTTATTCTGCTCCTTTCTGTTTCCTATAATAAAATCCTTATTCTTAAATAGTGTATTCATATTATGCCTTTGTTTAATTTGTCTTATACTGAGTTATAAAACACATTACCTTTTTTCCACATCAATTTTTATTTACTGTTTTAGCATCTTGGTTTATGTTCCCTAGGAGATGGAGATTTTTGTAGTAGAGGCTTTTTAGGTAGTGCTGCAGGAATCATCAGTAAGTGAAAAAGTAAACAGAATTGGTTAGAGGGAGAATTTGAACTGTGTTTTGTATTTGCAACAGTAGACACAGCCAATTCTAGTGGAATGTCCAATTTAAGGCAAGGCTTTGTACTTCTGCATCAACCAGACCTTGGATAGGGGTTGTTCCAAGGGAGGGAGTAGAGCTTCCTTCAATGCAAAGTAGTTCCTGGGGAAGGACTCAGTTTAAACTGCCCACAAGCAGCTTCTGGCATTAGAGAGTATAAAGCATCTGTTATAAAGTGAGAATGCAAGCAACATGCAAAATTAAATCCATAACATTCTTTACTAAAGAAGAGGAGGAAAAAAATGTAATACAAAAGAAATTAGATTAAAAACAGACAAAACCTAAATAAAAGGTTGCCAGAACTATTCCTCTGATTTTATCTTTACGGTATGTTGTGCTCTTGCATGACAGTATTCAGTTTTCCTTAAATAATCAAAAGAACATATATTTAGAACTATGGTATTTTGTCCCATAGATTTCTGGAGTTGTTATTATTCTAGTGATTGCTATTATTATTTAGTTCTATTGGAATATGTATACTTCTTTTCCAGGTGACACATATATGCAAAAGATCAGAATTACAATTTACAATCTGTTTTTGTTTATGGGACTCATTTTCATGTTAAATCTTTGAGCCTGTTTGCCCTTGATGTAATTTAGAATTCTAGAGTCTGAATCCCAGACTCTGTTTTTAAATTAACTTTAGAAGAGTAACATGATCAATGAACAATATATGAATGGAGGAAAATATCATGGTGAATTCCAGTAATTTGCACAATTAATATATATAAGTGATTATAATGAAAAAGTAACTAGAATGTTTGCTTTTAAGCTTTTCATATATTTATTTGTTGTTTTCCTATTAGGGGAAATTTCATTGCCTTTGCATTATTAGAAAAATAGTACATCTTCTCATATTTATTTATGATTTTGATCATATTTAATAATTACATCTGCACTGATGTCATGAAAGAAATTGTGTCAAATATTTTAGGCATAATTACATCTTAACAGTTGATATATTTCAACAGAATAATTTATTTACAGTATATTGTTGTTTGTTTTTTAATATTTCACATATACTAATGTGCTTTTACTAATGGGACAAATAGTATTCTGAATTGAAAATATGAATTTTCCCACAAGACAAAAAATGTTAATAAGTTAATATTCCCTGCTCGTGAATATTAGTTAAGTACCTATTAGTACTGATGTCAACTAATATGGTTTATTTTTTATACTGTTGAATTTCTTTGAGATTTAGCTTATAGCAATATCCATTGAACCTAAAATTTCTGACATTTTATAATTTACCTTTATTTTAATTGTAATTTGTCTCTCAAAATTCTTTAACATTCATAATTTACTTTTTATTTTTAATTAAAATCTGTTTTTTTCTCAGTGCTTTCTAATATGCCATAGTCATTACAGTTGATGATTTATCATGCTTGAATTCACACATATGTTTCAATTAACATAGCACCTATTTCCTAGTCAAAGTCACCTTTATTAACATATTCAGAGTGAATATGTGTATATGTGTATATACATTGACTCATTATTTTAAAATTCAATTTGTAGCAGTAAAGGTGTCAGGTCATGTAAAAATACTCTAATAAAAGTGGAATACAAAAGAAATAGATAATCATATGTAACAAAGGAATAACTGAAAACCAGAGGAAAGAATACCAATATGTAAACAACAGTTAACAGAAACAATTGCTAAGTTACATAGCATTCGTTGTTAAAGTAATAGCATTATGTTCAATTTATAGATGAGGGAAATGGGGCACAAAATTTGAGGTTACTTACTCTTTGGAACCAGAACCCTGACAGTCTTATCCACACTTCAGTGCCCAAACTTTTTTTTTTTTTTCAATACTGGGATTTAATCCAGGGGTACTTTACCACTGAGCTATGTCCCCAGACCTTTCTATTATTTTATGTTGAGACAGGGTCTTTTTAAGTTGCTTAGGATCTCACTAAATTGCTGAGGCTGGTCTCAAACTTGTAATTCTCCTGTCTCGATCTCCCAAGTCCCTGGGAGTGTGCCACCACACCTGGCAATGTCCAAACTTTTAAACCTTATCTATGGCAATAGCTTTCAATATCTGCCCCAAAATATTCCTACAGAAATATTAATCTAGAATCTAAAATTTGTTGTTGCTGAACTACCATTCAGAAAAGAGTCAATGTATTTAATGATAGTAGCATCTTTGTTTATTCTTCTTTAGTAACTATCGAACATGTCTAATGTATACCCTACACAATTAAGTGAGCTTAAGCAGATTTTGATGCTTCAGAAGGTTCAGGTCACATTTTGTTTCACTGGCATCCAGTGAACCTTCAACATGACTGATGAAAAGCTTAACTAGTTTTGACCTATAAAATGACACTTGCATGTGGCTCACCTAATATTGAAAGGATATATTAATAATATAATAATATAGAACTGTTTTATTTGTCATTGGGGTCAAGTAAGGATTTTTTTATAACCGGTCCTTTAATTCTGCTTCACCTGTATATACATCTTTGTGAAAATATTCAGTCTTATAATCCACAGAAAGTAACTAATCCTGGCATGTCATTCTTTAGAATGAGACTGATTTTCTCATTTTTTTTAAATAAAAAATAGAGCCTGATGAATGGGGCTTTATTATCACAGAAATGAAAGGTAATTTAACATTTTAAAACAGTCAATATAATTTACCATGTTAACAGACTAATGGAGATTATTTCAATAGTGACAGAAAGAGCATCTGACAAAATGTAATTTTTTTTTGTCTTCATACATGGAGTGAGGGTAATGATGTCCATCTCATTCTACTGTCTTTCCTATCCCCATGCCTCCTCCTTTCCCCTCCCTCCCTTTTTTCCCTTTGCCCTATCTAGTGTTTATCTAATCCTCCCATTCCTCACCTCCACCACCACATAAAGAAAACATTTGGCATTGGGTTTTTTGGGATTGGCTAACTTCAATTAGCATTATATTCTCTAAATCCATCCATTTACCTGCAAATGCCACAATTTTATTTTCTTTTAATGCTAAATAATATCCCATTGTGTATATATAGCACAGTTTCTCTATCCATGCATCTATTGAAGGGCATCTAGGTTGCTTCCACAATTTAGCTATTATGAATTGTGCTGCTATAAACATTGATGTGGCTGTGACCCTGTAGTATGCTGTTTTTAAGTTCTTTGGGTATAGACTGAGGAGTGGGATAGATGGTTCAAATGGACATTCCATTCCCAGTTTTCCATGGATTCTCCATACTGTTTTCCATGTTGGCTTTCAACTTCCTTAATAAGACTCCTGCAGCTCAAGAATTAATATCAAGAATCAATAAATTCTCAGCAAAAGAAACAATCAGTGAAGTGAATAGAGAGCCTACAATTTGGGAACAAATTTTTAACCACACGCACATCGATAGAGCACTAATTTCTTGGATATATAAAGAACTCAAAAATCTTGACACCAAAAAAACAAATAACCCAGTCAATAAGTGGGCCAAGGAACTGAACAGACCCTTCTCAGAAGAAGATACACAATCAATCAACAAATATATAAAAAATGTTCAACATCTCTAGCAATTAGAGAAATTCAAATCATAACTACTCGAAGATTTTATCTCACTCAAGTCAGAATGGCAGCTATTAAGAATACAAACAATAACTATTGGTGAGGATGTGGGGAAAAGGCACACTCATACATTACTGGTGGGACTGCAAATTGATTTTTCTCATTTTTAATGCAGATTTACTGACATAAGAAAATAAATGTGCTTGATATGCTTTGTGAGTTGCACAGTTATATGTAAATGTGAGAGGACACCATTATCTACTTCAGTATACTAAATTGGATCTTCTTTGAATTCACCCCTCTCATCTTCTTTCAGGCTTATGACTAAGCTATGATGTATGGACCTATCAAAACCTTATTTCTGCTAGTTCTTCCATATCCAGGCATGAACTTAATAAACTAAATACAAATTACAGATCTGCTATTGTTTTTCTTTTTTCTTCCCCTTCTTAATTTATGTTCTCTTGCTATATTTTAAGGATATTTGCAAGTCATATTAAATTCTTCCTGGAACATGGCTGATTATAAGTAAGCATTTATAAAGTAGAAGTTTCATTTCAAACTATGTAGTTCCATGGGCCACTACAAATATGTAGTGTTGACCTAATTTAAGAATGTGATTTTCTTTTAGCAGCAATAATCAATATTGCATTTTTAAAAAGCCAGTAGGTAGGAAATTCTCATAGGTGTTGTGAAGGCCATTGCCTTGCCAAATCCTCATTTCCAAGTAATTAGTGAAGACAAAGTGGATACACACAAAGCAGTTACAGAATATGCCAGTACTTAGCAGTCATTACTGCACTTTACAAAGTAAGCCTTGGTGAGAACTCCCTGTGAAGTTCAAATGGTCAAGTTGGTATAATAGGTGTTGGGTACATTGTTTATTTTTTAAATTGAGGCAATGAATGGATTATTATGCAATGATAACTATTGCTTTCTGGTGAAAAAAATTCAAGTATTTAAAAAGGAGAAACATTTTTTTTTAGGCAGGCATTTCCCTATACAATTACATAAAAAAGATGAAGCTAGATCTGAAGAGAAATCTGGTTCAATGCCTACTTGGCTCAGGAAAGGGACCAAAAAAACAATGAGATCCACAATCTAAAAATTAGTCTTCTGCTGTGAGGTGGGAGTCATCCCTGTCATGATCCATGAAGAATGTGTAAGGCAGCTCCCAGGGACTTTGTGGGTGTTGTTAGTGAAGGTCTCATGCTGTGGTCACCTTATCATCAGTAGGAATGTGAACCTTGCAGACTTTTCCTTTTTTCACACACTAGATCCTACCCTGCCCTCCCTTCCCTGTAAGAACACAAATTAGGACATCTGTGTTCTTTGTTGTAATTCCTTAATTCATTTTACCAGTAGATTCAGATTTGTGCATCTTCCAAAATCATCTTAGTAAATTATAATTGTGTGTTGTTTTTCTTTCCCCTTTTTGACTTTTGGAATACATTTCTGTGCCTTTAATGCTTTCCCCTTAGGCAACAAAACTCAGCAATAGTATGAATTATTTTATTTTCTTTACCTAGTCATATTACAGTGTACTTACTGGGGTCTACTGTGTCCTGTCTTGGGTAGGGCACATCTTGGGGAAATACAGCCACTACCAGCTGTACTGACATTGCTGTTTACCAGAGACCAATAATCATTAAAAATATGTGTAAGTGTCATAGATGATTAAGTCACATTCTTTAAAATTTTCAAATCAGTAAAATCATAGCAAAGTAACAGATGAAAGAATGTAAAATCATAATTTGGCATGAGTTTTCAGGTATATCCAGAGAATATCTAGGTTTTTAGTTCCATCACTGTAGCAGAACTACTCCAACTCTTTCAGATGAACTTTTGAAGAGAATGAATAAATTGTGATCCGATTGGCTGATATCAAAATAATTTGCATGTATTGAAGCCACTGGTCAGATAGCATCCTCTTTATTACATCACTGTACAGGGAGCCTTTGAGCTTTAAGATCTTGGAAAGATCAAGTTGGAAGAAACTAGTAGTCATCAAAGTAATATTGATGAGTTATAAGAAATGAAGTCACTGTCACACAGTTGATGGCCTAGGTGACCTGATAAGCTAGATTTATGTACTACTAAACCATTGCCTTTCTGATTGATTAAATTATATTTCCTATCACAGCATAGACTGTCATCTTGATAGATAATGGCTCCTCAGGCTAAAGCCAATGCAGGCTAGTATCCAAGTACAAGACACAATAAATCAGAACAACTATCCACCTAACCCACCCCCACCCCCAACTCTCCTGGCCAAGTTTAATTTGAGAAAGGCAAGATCTGGCAGTGACAGTCCATTCTCATTTCCTCAGTTTTGTCTTGGGTCTTTGCCTTTGTCCAGGTTTCTTTGCTGAACTTTGTGGTCCAAACAAGATCAAGGAACCAGAAGTTCAAATTAGCATTGAGATACAGCTCTTGCTAAATCCCCAGGCTATGTGGCTGCTTGTGCTTCTTCAGAATGGGAGGTAGACAGTAGAGTGAACTGCAGTGGAAAATTGCTGCCGTTATGTCAAATGGAAATAAAAGGAATTGTAAAAAAAGAGAGGGTAAACAAAAGGGAGATAGTGCATCACATTATTGTGATTAGGAGTAAAAGCTCAGCTGACTCAGCTGTGCCCTATGTACGCTGCTCATCATAATTCACAGAGGAGGAAGGCCTATTGCACAAGGTTTATGACATACTTAAATCCTAATATCAAAGTAGCATTCAATTTGTGCTTGCAATGAGTACTAATTTAAGGATATCTGTTTTAGTAAAAAAAAAAAAAAAGAAAGAAAGAAAAAAAAAAAGAATTGAGTTCCTACTTGCTTCTTCTCCTTCTATTGTACCAGAGATTGAATTTAGGGACGCTCAATCACTGAGCCACATCCCCAGCCCTATTTTGTATTTTATTTTTATTTAGAGGTAGGGTCTTGTTGAGTTGCTTAGCATCTCTCTTTTGCTGAGGCTGGATTTTAACTTGTGATCCTCCTGATACAACCTCCTAAGCCCCTGGGATTACAGGCATGTGCCACTAAGCCCAGCCATACTTGCTACCTTTCGATTAACATGAATTAAATAAGCAGAAAAACAAAATAATATAGTATAAAATAAGGGAAAAGTATAAAGTAAAACTTCTAGAGTTCTTGCCTTAATTATATTTCTATGGGGAGTTTCCTAAGCATATATTGACCATCTCTTACTGTCTAATCCCTTAGTATTTGTTTTTGTTTTCCTTTATTATAGTAAGAATACTTAATGGGAGATCTATCATCCTAATATATTTTTAAGAATATAGTATATGTTGTTAACTATATGTACAATATTGTATAACACATGTTTAGAGCTTATTCACTTTCTTAACTGGTTTTTTACACCTCTTGATAGGAAACTTCCCATTTTCCTTCCCTTTGTCTCCTGGCTACCATCCTTCTCTTTGATTCTATGATTACGACTATTTGAGATATCCTGTATAAATGAAATCATGTGAATATCCTCATAAAGACCAGAATTGGCAAACCTTTTCTCTAAAGGGCCAGATGGTAACTATTTTAAACTTTATGTGTCGAGAGGCACAATGAAGGGCATAATGCAGACACTTATATAATAAAGAAATTTGCAAAAATTATTATTAAAAATAGAAATAATTGAGTCAGATTTTTAAATAAACAAATCTGATGAGACTAAATGAATTTATTTATTTATTTTTTGGTGTAGGGGAAGAAGAATAAATTTTTCTTGTGCTTCATAGTACTTCCTATAATAAATGGGTTTGCTAATTCTCATCTTAAAGATGGTGCTTAGTTTATAGACTGAACAAAAATCAGGTGGTAGACCTGATTTGGCACAACGGTGTAGTTTGCTGACTGGGACTAAAAGAATTTAGAAGGCAGAGAGCCATGAGTGATTCTGACCAAATTAACATGTTAGCAAGTAATACTTCAGCAGTCTCCGGTTAATTTTGAGTTGTGAAGTGAGAAGTACAGCTATAATAGTGCCTGGATATACTTTGCTGTAGAGTGATTGGGATCAAAATATGGAACATTCCTTGAGTCCCTGGTTTCTGAAAGGAGACTCTAGAAGCTAAAATTGAACTTCCTTTCTCTTTTTACACTTTTTTGAATGTTCCGCAGAGAGATCAGAACAGGCTTGACAAATGCTTTCCCATGTGCACAGTCCCAGATGTTGTAGCCCTTTTAACAGAAGGGAGAGAACACATCAAAGGCAGTGCCAAGGGATGCTTATATAATTTATTCTCTTAAACAAACATCGTACCCTGGAAGTGAAGTGGACAATTAGAATGGAAATTAACTTTTCCCTTTCTATATTCCCACTGTGAAATCACCATGAAGAGGTAAAGGAAAATCGACAGATATTCCCCTAAGCCCTTTTGAAAATGGTGTTTTAAAATTCCAAATTAAATTCCTTGGTAAATATTTTAGATAAAGGTCAGGGTGTGTATGCAGAAGTGGTGATAGGGTGCCTTGTTACTCCTGGCATGCCAGGGTGAGCATCTTGTGAGTCTAGGATAGACGGAGTGTGTCTTATCTGCTACCAGGTCCGTAGATGATTGATACAAAGGACAATGAGAGCCTGTTATAGGACCACATTTTTTCCCCAGAGAAGTCTCCTTATGTAAGAAAACATTAGGAAGCAGACTGAGGTAGCTGTTTTAAGTCTTTACAAACTCCACCTACTGAGTGTAGGTGAGTATAAGACCTAGGTAGATGGATCACCCATCTATATATAGATATCTATATAGGTTCTGATGTTTTTCGTAGGCTGGTGTAAACCACAGGGCCTGTACAGAGATACCAATTGGGTTTACATTGCCATGGATTTTCTTTGGTGGCAATATCATAGTTTGAGTAGAAAACCACTAGTTTTGCAATTTTCTAAATAACCAGTTTTTAAGATTTTATTTTTCTCTCCTTCATGGAAAACAAATACAATCTCATTTCAACAGATATAAGTTCTTAATGAATATGAGAGCAGTATACTTTCATTGATGAAGGACAAACCCATTGCTCTTCACTGTAATTTTGTTTCTCTTTACAGCCTTTGTAGAGGGTCCACTAAGTGTCAGATGCTGTACTAAGATTATAAAATGAATTTGACAAGATTTCTGAAGAAAATTGCTTTATCATTTTTTTTTAATTAGGACATAATTACCACTACCAATGACAGTTATACAAAATTGCTGCAAAAACACAAAGTAGATAATATAATTTTATCTCCTTTCTAACAATGGATTTATTGGCAACCTTAATTACTCCCTAGGTCACAAATGTACTTTAAAAAAATATGGTAGAGATTTATTTTTTATGTCTTTAAAACAAATATATATATTTGTAAAATGTTAAGCACAAGAAATAATTGCTGGATTATATAACAAATCGTGGTGATATTTGCCTATTTAAACTAAGTGCAAAAATTCCTTTGGGGTGTTCACCATAGAGAACTGCTCATACTCAAAACTGCTGGATAAGAGGTAAAAACAGGACCTAGAAAAACTCTTAAATTTCTTCTTGAAAAATATGGCAAGCGAAGTAAGGATTCACTGTAATAGTGACTGTGAGTCTCAGTATTCCAGAATAGTTTATTTTTTTAACCTCTTTGTATTGGTTTGCACTAAAATAGAATTGTCAAAAGATCTAGTTACCATGGTGATACATCTTTTAAGGGCACATAACTAAAAGCACTCAATTATAATACTAGGAAATATTCAATGTAATATAACAGGCTTTTAAGACTTTTTAAATATTCACCTTTTTAAGTACATAAAAGTAATATAATTGAATTTTAGGTATTAGGATAAAATGAGAAGAAAAGAGTGCATTATGAGATATTTGTTTCATTTTAGAGAAAGCATTTTTTAAAATATTATTTTACCTGTCATATGTAAAGCTAATATACCATGACTACTGGAGAAATAAGTACAGGCCATTCTCAAGCAAAAACTCTTATCCCTGTGAGTATGTTACACACACACTTTTTAAAAAATATATGAACATTATATGCAAAGCAGTTTGTCCTATGCATTCCCCAGAGTAACCCTTCAGTGTATATGGATGACAGTAATTCTTGTTTGTCTCCTTTTTCTTGGCTTCTTTGCCTTTTGTCCATCCTTCACATTCTTCCATTGTATCTGCTTGCATTTTCTGTTTTGTAATCTCCTATACTGGCTCCTCTCTCCTTTGCTTTCTCCTTTTTTTTTGTTTTCCTTAAGTAATTAAAAATAAAATTAATAATAGTATAAAATTGGTGCATAAATCAAGGTAGTGAAGCAGAATATTATTAAGAAAGCAAGATTGAGTATCATTGGATTTTGATGAGGCCCGGGGCAGGACATATTGGGGAGACCACTAAGAGAAGGGATGGCAGCATAAAATTTGATTGGAGGAGAAAAGTAAAGGGGCATTTGAGCCATAGGACAGCTTTCAGGGTAGAAGTTTCTAATATCTCATCTAAGCCAGATAGTTTCATACCATTCCGGCCACAAACATAGTGGCTTTAACAAGAGGCTTTAGTACAGCCTGGTAGAATCTTATTTAGAATGATACCTACATCATTCAATCAGGGCATACCTCAGTGCAACAGAAGTTAGAAGTAGACATTAATATTTTTCTTAAAACAAACAACAAACAATCAAACAGACAAAAACCAGGAATATCTTTGGTGAAAAATAATTGAAATATAAAGGAAAGGTACCTAGGCTTTCTCTTTCTGCCTACTCCAACATTCCTAGTCCTTGGCTCCTTTTCTCTGCATTCCAGTTACACTGACTAGGACAATCAGGGAGTTTTAAAAACAGACTATCCATTTTCTGTCCTTATGTATAGCATGGAGAACTGTTGAGTGAGAAGCTTTCTAGAATAGAAAACCTTTCTTCCCTCTTTTATGGTAATAGTTTGGTGGCACATGATATGTTGTCATAATCGACACCAGTTTTACCATGGAAGAAAGTGTTTTGGTGGAGAGTGGTTCAGACTGTAAGAGGAGAGTGCTGAGGAGTTCCGAATGTCTTTTACCCTCTGACTGCCAGTGATAGCTCAGGAGGCCATTGTGACCAAAATGCAGGATGGCTTGAAATGAGAAAAAGGATATGACTATTGTCCAGTTTTCCATCTGTAGTACTTTCACTTGCAGATACATTAAACCAATTAATGGATGCATAACATCTATAGCAGGTCATTTCCATATGAGTTTCAAATGGGTTATTTTCCTGTATGAAGATATTTGAATGTTTCAATTTCTGCCTTTCTGTTAGTCTCTTCATTTATTTAGATGGAGTGCTTCCTGACATTTTTTCACTGTCTAAATGATGCTTCAGAACTACCTAGACTGTCACTCAATTTGTTAAAGAAGACCCCAAGAGAAAACAGAAGAGTAGCATCACCTAAGTATCATGCTAAATGATAAATACTTAATTTATGTATTCATATTTAAATACTTTACAAAACATAATTAATTTATTTTGTGATTCTGCTGAGTTGTTGTACAGTAAGTTGATAAGACAATGGAAAAGGTATTTTCACTGGCAGTTAATGAGCTGAAGACCCCCATATTCAATTTTTTAGCAGTGAGTTAACTGGACAGCTAATCTTTAAGAAAATACATTAGAAACTTTCTTTTGCGGTATGTTTGAATTCTTTCTTTTCATAATCTGATGAAGAAAGCATTGGTTGAATTTTTGATTAACATAAAAATGATAATAAGATACAATTGATTATACAGTATGTTCTCAAAACAATAAAATTCTATTATTAATATTTTTTATTTTGTTATCTATCTTTATGTGGTGCTGAGGATCGAACCCAGTGCCTCATATGTGCAAGGCAAGCACTCTGCCCCTGAGCCACAACCCCATTCCTATTATTAATATTTTGTACATCATTCCAGAATTTATTCTGTATATAAATAAAAGCTGTCAGAGAGTGGAGTGGGATATCATCCATCTTCAGTTTTCGGTGTTCGCAGGTTATTCTGGCTCAGAGCAGTGTCTGAGTTCTGGGCAGTTGTTGCTTCCCCTCTTCCCTCCCTGTCCCTTACCTGTCTGTTCACCTCAGCAGTCTACTTTACTTCAGCTTAGGAGTCAGCAGAGGACAGGAGAGTTTACCCTGTGGTCTACCTTTCCTATGGGAATCTTTGCATTTTTTTCTCCTAATTCCTCTTAATAAAACTTGGAGGCTTTGTCTTTAGCAATTCTTAACCGACCTAATCATTCAAACAAGAGATGTTTATTGAATGCCTGTTCCATGTTAGGCATTGTTCTAGGAACTTGGGGACATACCAGTAAATGAAGCAGACAATGCTCTTCTGGGGATTAAATTTCAAAAGGGGAAATAGACATTAAACAAAGTCATAATAAATTAGTAAGCTATAAAGCATTTTGGAAAGTAATCAGTATGTACAAAAAGAAAAAAAGCCAGACTGGTACGAGGGGTATCTGAGTACCAGGGAGGAGGTGGGAACATGTCGCTATTTTAAGTGGGATAATTATGGAAAAGGTGACATTTGAACAGATTTTTAAGGACACAAGAGAGTTGGCCCTGTTACTATCTTTAGAAAAACATTGTATTTAGTTTGTTTTATTTAATTAATCCTTAAAAACTTCCTTATCATCTATGAGCATATATTTAGCACTTTTGAAAATCATGTTATTAGCTGGGCATGGTGGCACATGTCTGGAATCCAAGCAACTCAGGAGGCTGAGTCTGGAGGATCACAACTTCAAGGCCAGCCTCAGCATTTAACAAGACCATGTCTCAAAATAAAAAAAATAAAATAAAAAAAGGACTTGGGATTTAGCTTAGCGGTAAAATACCCCTAGGTTTAATTCCTAATACTAAAGGAAAAAAAAAAGAGAGAGAGAGAGAGAAAGAAAAACAGGTTATTGGCTAGAAATGGCATTGTGTTACACTTGCTTCATTTGTAATCATAAAATTCCCGAACATACAGTGCACAGGTTGCATACCAACTGAAACTCAGTGGATATACATATATCACAAATATTACCCATCTCATTCTAAAAATATAGTTTTGTCTGTGGTACTAGTGGTTATGGTTATATTGAAAACCTTTCTCATCTCCATCCACCTTGCACCCATCAAGCAGAATGAGCTGAATTTGGCCAAGTAAGATCACAGAATTACCATGCAGGTGACTGCAGTTAATTAAAGGACTAGTAAGTGGAACTGAAAATTTGATGTCAGCATGAAATAAATTGATTTTGAACATTTGAATGATTTTTTTTGTAAATTGGAGATGATCACCCATTTATCTTGGGCTTTTTAATGTTTTTCTTTAATAAAAACATACTATTAAAGGATACTTTGGAGCCTGTTTTCCTCTACATAAAACGATTAAGACTGACTGAGTTGCCTATTCATTGATTCTGTTCATGTTGATTATTTACTTTTTAGGAAATGCAACCAGGCAATTGTTAATTTGTCTATTTCTATCATGAATAAAATAATCCTACTATCCTTTTTTCAAGCTAAAAGTTTACTTTAGTTGATGAGTATTCTGAGATTTTTAGTAATAGTTCTTGAGAAAACGTGGCAGTTCCAGCATTATTTCTACGTGAGTCAGGATTTTGTCCCTACTCTTCAATCAAGCTAGAATCCACAAGTAATTTGTGCATGGACGTTGCAATCATCTATAAGTCTCAACTGCAAAGTTTTGTATTGTTAAAGTACACAGGAGTACAATTTATTGGATATACATATTATAATTTTGAACTTATAAAAATTAATGAATACTCTTAAGAAGTCATTTTTAGTGGAGATTCTGGGGATTGGATAAAGGTTTCCACTTCTAAAATATTTTGTTATTGCTTGGTGGCTTGAATCCCTCAGGAGAAACAAGAAGTACAGATCAATAGAGTGCTTTTTGAAAACTGAAAGTATTGTCAGCATTTGCATTCATGTGTTGCAATTGCAGATGAAAACAAAAGCTATCCTTGCTTCCACTTTTTAAATGCAACCAAATAATCGAGTCCTTTGAGATATCAATCAACTGAATTATTTCCCACTCTTCCCAGTGGATCTAGCCAGGCTTGGAGTGGGATCAGCAAGAGCAGCCTGCTTAGGGATGCTGCTGGGACAAAATGTTGGCCACTGACTAGCAATTGTATTGTGAGTTTGTTGCCTGGAGGTAGATCATGAAAAAGTGAGTGAAGTAAATGCAGAGAAAGAAAACTGATAGGAAGGAAAAGAGTTCCATCAGGAACAGAGGAGATGACCCCAAGGGCAGATGAAGTTTATTTTGACTTGATTTTATTTTTTTCTTAATAATAGCTATGCTCCTGATAAAACAGAAAGGAGTAGCTCAGCACAGCTTTTAGCACATGGTGAGATTTCTGACAGGTAACTAACTCTGAGGAGATTTTAAAAACACGATGAGCACAACTGATACAGGTTCTCATGAATATTTCCTACTGAAGAACACTAGGTTTTAGGAATCATGATGTTGGTAAAAACAAAGCAACAATGTTATTTCAAAATAATATTTTTTTTCCCTTGGGAGATTAAAATATTCTAAATCAGGATCAAATATTTGTAATTATAGCAAGAATAAGAAAGCAAAATAAAAGAAAAAGAATGAAGAGGGAAGAAAGAAAAATGAACAGACTAATGGGCATAGGTTTTGAAAAAGATTTTATTTTGAGATTTAATGGATTAGTAAGATATAAAGCATTTTGGATTAAGATTAAATCATATTACAAATAGCTCATGTATTTAAATATCTCTGGAAGTGCTGAGCTATATTTGTAAAAAAAGAAATATGTGTGTAGTAGAGGGTTATGAGGACTCAGAGTCTTATGTGATTTGTTTATTAATGAGTGTTTAAATGATCAGTTTGGCATAATGTACTTGGATGTTTACATTTTTAATAATAATTATATACCAGCCTGAAAACAGAAAAAGTATCTAGAATGTGTACCTATTCAATTTCAATTTCTTACAAGGATTGTTGTTGAAAAGTTGTATGAATATTAAGGTTTTTTTCTTCCTTTTTTCTTTTTTTCGCTGCATAACTAACGTGTAGTGAGAGAGATGTCCGAGTCATTTTCAGAGTCTATTGTCTGTAACATTTTAGTTTATTTGCTGTTTCAAAATCCCTCTTTGGTTGAAATTCTTGCATATCACTTTGGCAGCCTAAGAGAACTTTCACAGAGGAAAATGTCAGTGCAGAGTTGATCATGTGCTGAGTTTACTGAGAAACAAATTCACTTTTGGTGAACCTCACATGGTGATGCCTTCATATGGTGATGGTTCATTAAACAGAAAAGACAGCCGTGGAAATGTTGTTTACGTGAATGATCCAAGCACAAACACTGTTGTTCATTCTTTAGGTGCCTCTGTGCAGGTTAGGAAACCAGTTCTCAGAAGGGCCACTGCACAGGCCCCTAAGGAGCCTCATCTGTACACCGGTTGAGTACAAATGTGAAAATGTCACTTCCCTCCAATATATAATATGCTTTGCATATTTGGGCTTATTTTACCAGAAAATATGGGGATAAAATTTGTGAAAGGGACAATGGTCAGATTTCTTTCTCAAGTCTGTAAGATCCTGAGTGACCCCATCTGTCCTTTCTCACTGGGTTTATTTTGTGCCATGTGCCCCTGGACAGCTAACTTTCTGGTCACAGTCTCATCATCCTGTATTCTGTCCCCTGAACAGGTGATGCTCTTTCTTGCCTCAGATCTTATACCTGCTGCAATACCTCTCCTTCCTGTCTCCTGTGGGTTCCCTGGCCCTTCTAGGGTCATCCCCTTTTTGCCATCTTTTAAAGTTATAGACTACTCCTTTGTAGCATTTGTCATATCACAAATGTAATTAAATTATTAATTTTGTTACTGGTGCCTCACAGTGTGTCAGCTCAGAGAGAATGTTAAGTTCCATATAGTCACCTGAAACAGAGCCATGAACACAGGAGATATGCAACAAATACATTCAGATGCATGAATACAAAAATATCTATATAGATAATTTATATACATATATATGTCTATACTTTTATCTGTTGGTATGTCCACATGTAGATCCATGTGTATATTTTTATATATCTATATGTGTGTGTGAAAATATATATGTGTGTATATATATATATATATATATATATATATATATATGTATATATATGTGTGTGTGTGTGTATGCATATATATATATGGAAACCTGAAAAGATTTTCTTGAGGTCTCATAGTAGATGGCTTTATATTGGAACATCAGTTTTACGGAGTAGGCATATAGCAATATATGATTATTTTTTGAAATTCTGAATGTTTTTCACAGCTTCCCAATTCTGTTTTCTTTCTAGTCATAAGGATAAGATTTTGTTGAGAAGTGTAGGACACATAAAACTGCATTCCTCTCCTAATAACTAATGACAAGCAATTAAATAGTATATTCTGCCATAGGAGATTTGGGGCTTTAAAATTATTGTGTAAGGGCATTTTGAAAACTTGCCTTTTCCTTAGGATCTTAGGATTCAGGTACTGAGATACCTTTATATCCACATCCTTTTTTTTTTCTTTTTTTTTTTTAATATCAAAAGTTAGTCTCTGGTAAGAATTGTGATTTTTAGACCCAAAAGTGATCCTGCCAAGATAATTGGGGTCACACAACTCTCAAGGCTCAGCCAGACCTTGGGGAATAGATAAGAGCATCAACTCAAAAGGCATTTCCTCCCAGAAGTCTTGGCTGTTCATATCCTCCTGATCTTTCGAATCAGTTGGTAGGAATTATTTTTCTCTTTCCTTCGCTACTTTATTTTTTCTGCTCCTACATACTCCTGAGGGCTTATTAGAGCCACAAATTAAGAATAAGCAGTGTGACTACCTCAGACTTCCCTGTTGAGGTCACATTCTTAACTTTTCTTTACCTTAGACTGTTACAAAGAAATTTTGAAAAGGATACTTTCTTCATTTAAACTTTTTTTTTTTTTTTTTTTTTTTTTAATGCATTACATGTCTTAAAGGGGCCTGGTTTAATTTTGGTGCAACATTTTGGGCCTTCTTATTAGCCTAGTTTGTTGGAGCTACATTGTTGCAGGTTTTAAGTGGTAGTAGTCATGCTAGAGTGGCTTTTTGAAAAAATAGATACTTTCTTCATGATAAATTTATATATCTTGTTTTCACTGCTAAATTATATGGCATTCTCATAATGCATTTATTCATGTCTTCTCAACTATTTTTTATAAACCTTTTATTTTGGAATAAGTTTAGACTTTCAGAAAGGTAAGAAAGACTGCATAAGGAGCTCCTCTACCCTCGCAACCCAGTTTTCACCCATGTTAAAATCATTCATTATATGATACATTGGTCAAAATTAATATTTAATAATTATTAATTAATAACAAAAACAATTGATTAATATTAATATTAATGCCATTTTTTTCACTGAATTCCTTCTATTCCAGGATCATAATCAAGATACTGTGTTCATTTAGTCTCCATAAAAATGAAATTAAATTTTAAAAATGAGATGAAGGTTATCCAAGAGACTGATACTAGGTATCATGCAGTGTGACAGTAATGAGAAGAGATATATATTGTTTGTACATCTCTCAAGGACAGTGTCATCCTGTTACAGTGTCCCAAACCCAGTGCTGAAAATGTCTTTGTTTAGAGGAGGATACGTTTTTGCTTCCCATGTACTCCTCACTGTTATGAAGACACCTATTTGGGAATTTATATTATTAGCATTTATTATTTAAGGAATCAAGACTAGAAATAATTAAGACAATTATCAAGAATAATTATGCAAACTGATTTTATTGCTGTGTTTTTAACTATGGGGAGATAATTTGATGAGTTTTCAGTTTCAGGATACAGTAAAAATAGAATATTTTATGAAGATTATTACAGTTTCTGTGCATTTTCAATTATTCACTTTATTGTAATATGTATGTCACACTTGTTTTTATTAGAAATCTTGGTGCTAAAATATAACCCTTTACCTTTTAGGTGCAGAGATACAACTTGTAATTTTCAAACACTTAAGAAAACAATTGACCATTTCCTATAATGTCAAATACTTGAGAAATTTTTATGAAATATATTTAAAAATTTATGCTTATTATATTTAAAAAAATTTTATGCTTAAAATTACTTATCAAATGTTTAAGAAATACATCTAGATGTAAGAGTATTTTTTAGGATCGTAGAGGTGGGTTATTTTTGTCCATAAACTGAATGCAGAAATTTTATGAGCCCAGTGTTGCTTTTTATTTGGGGGCTCTTATATCAAAAATCATTAGGAGTTTACTCACTTTTCAGTCATTTAAAGATCAGTCACCTTTAGCCATGAACTGCCATATGAACTGGGTTGTTCATATGGTACAATCTTTTAGAAGGTACATTATGTAATAATTGATCTACGCATCAATATATCCTCCTTCAACTAGATACACACTTGGAAATTGTAGGTGAGGAAACTAATGTGAACAAAATGAGATGTTGCTGAGACTAGAATAATGATTACTAGCCCTTGTTTACCCTCAGCAATGTCCACATTACTGATAGATCATTTACACATTACACCCATCATATTGGCTTCAGTGTGCCTCTGCAGTGATTGTATTGCCTTTCCTTTCTAAAATATATATATATATATATATATATATATACATATATATATATATATATATATTTAAAGGCAGCCATGAAACATGAAAGGGCATCAGGATTAGAGCAAGACTTATTTCTAATCATGGAACAATTACTTTAACTCTGTGACCTTTGGCATTATACTTGCTCTCTTAGGGTGTCTCAGTCACCTCATCTGTGAAATGAAGAGTTGAGACTAAAACCTCTAAGGAGTGTGTTGAATTTATAGATGGGTGGTTTTATAATTAGTTTTGTCATAGCCATGAACCATTTCTATTCAGCATCTGTCAGACTGTGGGACAATCTGACCTCAATCATGAGTTTCTCTAATAACCTTTCATCATGGTAGGAACAGAGGTGACATGTTCAAATGTCTAAAGTTATGTTTGTATAGTGCTCAGTGGAGGTGGATGTAGAGAGCTGATGACCTAATGAGCCAGTGCTCTTTCTAATGATGCCTGGGGTTATTCAGCTGCCCAGAGGAGAGCCAGATCACCTGACCTTTCAGAGGAAGCCATGTAAACTGCCTTTTATGTGAATTTTCTAATGTTCAAGTCTTTCCAATGTTCAACTAATTCAATTAAAGAAATCTATCCTGTGGACTACATTAAATATTTAGTTGGTTGGAACGCTTCCTTTGCCAGTTTGTGGTTTCTGTTGTTTCAATGACTTTCCATGCTTTTGCCCACCCCAACAGGAAGCAGTGCCTTTCCCATTATAACCTAGTACACACACATTTGTGTATTTGTATATGAAACTGAAATAAAATGTTGTGAACACTAAGTCCTGCAATTATGTTTCCATTTTATTTTATATAGCAGGTTTCTATTATATTCTGAATTTTTATACTTCACTTCTTAAAAAAATACTTGTACTCAACACTCATTAAATAATCTTAATGATTCTCTAAAGGGTTGACTTCCTATCCATTACTCTTATGAAAAAAAAAAAAAAAAACTAGTTGGCATTGTTCTTGACACTCAAATGGGATTTTCCAATTTAGAGATTAGGGATCCAAAAACATCCCAGAGGTAGTTTCCTTGGCTTGAAATCTTAGAGTACATTCTCTAACCAATGTTGATGTACGGCTTGCTGAGGAGTTGAGACTTCCATATAGCCAAGTAATCAGGATAATCAGAACTCACACACCCAACTTCTTTAATTTTATTTTTAAAAGAGAGAAGAGACAGGTATGATGTATATGAACCCAAAGAGCATCACAGCTCTTTTTTGGTGAAAGGGGTCATCTTCTCCCTTTTAGGTGCCCACAGGTAGTATGTCTAGGTGTTTGTTTACATGCACAGAGCTGTGTTCATATGTAAGTGCACTGGTCTCTTTATTTATTTACTTTTGCTGGTAAATAAAAGTCAATTCCATAATGTATATTGGATTCGGTCCACATGATTTATATTTTTATTAGAAATTTATATTTTCTACATAGTGTCAAGCTCATTGGAAAGATTTCTTTCTATGCTCTTATATTTTGATAGTTGGTAAGTCACTTATGGTGGTAGTGTTTTTTATAATGTCATAAAAAGAGGCTGAAAAACCTGAAATCATACTGTTTATGCTTCATGTGAATGGGGTTTGTTTTTAAGAGAAAATATGGGCAAAGAAAAATTATTAAAGATATATAAAAATAAAGAGGTAATTTAGGGCTTTCCAAATTAAATATTTCTTTTAAACGCTATAAGGCATATTTTATATTTTGGTAGTTATCTGTAGTGGACTATCCCAATACTATGTATTTTCTCAATAAATTATTTAATATCAAAATTACACTACTCTTCATGAATGTTTGCATCATTAAAAATAAAATTAAAAAATCTTGTGTATCTACAAATTTTATTTTAGTTTTTATACTTGCTTACAAATATACTTCTTAATTCTGGATCCCAAATTGGAAGAATACATCAGTATGAGGTGTGTTCTTGGTAACTTATTTTTTGGTAATTTAAAATACAATCAGAGGCTCCATTTGTATTTAGTTTGGCAGTGTAGTCAGATAAAAACATGGTCTTCTACTAGTAAGGTGGACATGTACCAGCATTTATTGAACATTCACCATGCAAAGTGCTTTTCATGCATCACTTTATGAATTTTCAGGGCACTTATGTGGTAGTATTTTTTCATTTGCATTTTATGAGTAATGAAGCTGTGTTAGTGGCAATGTTGGAGTTGGTGGCAGAGCCTATGCTCTAAACCACTGTGATATTCTATCTCCATATTTAACTTTACAAATATTTACTTGCAAGCTAACAATAATAAATCCGTATTATGTGAGGGGATGCTTATATATACAAATAGGACTAATGTTCAGTGGGTACACAATAGTAAATATGTATCTGTTGGGTTATGAAAATAATAAAATGTCTTTGTATACAGTGAAAGATGTTGATTGGACTGCCCTCCATCATCCACCACTCAAAATTTCTCCTTACTGCCTCAACAGGTTGTCCAGGATTCAGAAACAAAAAGACTATTGACTGATATAGCAGAAGTAGTACAATAGGGCAAGCTGCTTCTGAGTGCTGAACATGACCTTCTGATTGTTAAATAGTTTGAAATCATGCCTGCATATCAGTGTTAACTGAAGAGACAGATGCTAAGTTGTTCAAATCACATTGTCTGATCTGATAAACTGAAAGCACTCAGTGGGGAGGTGACCCAAGGATTTTGCCAAAGACCTCTGCTCTTGGAAGAGTTAAGCATGGACACTGGGGTCCAATGAAGGGGATTTGGAAAATTCTAAAGAGCTCAAAGCATTGTGTTTCCAAGCTGGCAAAATACTCCCAGATTCTTGGATCCTTCTTCATTTCCCAGCAAGTACCAAAAAGAGGAGGAACCAATATGTAACTTCTTGAGGTATAATATGGGTAGTGAGACAGGAAACAGAAGGAGTCTCCCCAGTCCCAGCTTCCCAGTGGATCTACCATTTATAAAAACATGTACCCACAAAATCAGTGAGTTTTATATATCTTAATTTTTTATAGAATCTGACTCCAGTGATAGAACAGAAATGTTGGGTAATGAGAGTAAAAACACCAATGTTTATGGAATACGCATGATGAACTCTAGATTTAGGATGAACTTTCTCAGCTTCTGTGTGCTGATAATGTTAGTGCCAAGTCTGAAGATACTGAGGAAGGTAGAAGGTGTTTTTCAAGTTCAGAAACTTGATTTCAAAAAAGAAAGCCAAGCATATGTAACTGTTTCCAGTATATAGTCTGTAAATAAACTACATGATGGATGTTTACTATTCATTTTTCTAAGCTGTACCTACTTCTAAGTAACTAACCAAAAATAAATTAGCCTTCTCAGCTTCAACCTTACTTACCTGAGCACACACAGTCATTGTTTTTCAGATGAGGATACATCAATATTTCCTCATCATTTGTTTACATTGTTTGAATACTCTATAATGCTATCAGGAAAGCTCAGCCAACCCTCAATTACAATTTGGCAAATGTTTAAAAGAGTAATGAACAAAAAAAATTATAAGTATTGGGGACTTTTCATTAGAGGTTAAAATAAAATGTTGCATGTGAGTTGAATCAGAATCATTTCAAAGAAAAAGTGGATGTATAGAGAAAAATAGCAAGTCCTGGTTGACATAGTAGCTTCAATTTTAAGGACTGAATGTTATAATTAACCCTAAAGTCTTGAGGTTCTTCTTTTGTTGTTGTCCTAGAATTATCTTTTATCAGTAGAACTGGAAATAAGCAAGGGCAGGACCCATGATATCTTTTCATGGATTTACTGTAATGTAACATTGTGATGGCATCTGGCTTGCCATTGACCTAAAGGTAGCTAAGAAGTTAGGGAACAGACAGTGATAATCACTGCCACAGGACTTCCAAGATTTTTGCTTTCAGTTAAATTCTACAAATTAGATTTTGATACACTGAATTGACTTTAAATGCTCAGAAACCTAAGAGCCGAGATCTCTCAGACTCCATGTTAGAACACTAGCTCTTCTTTTGGTCTCCTGACATATATACACACACATGCATACCCACAAACACATTTGCACACACATATACAATATGATATTTTTCTATAATAAAGCTGAGTTACCATTCTACAAAAATCACATTGATCTGACTTGTTTATACCTCCAAGTTGCTTAAACTTGCATGTTTTTCTGCCTTTATGTAGTTATTTTTTAAAAGATAAACTTGTTATGATGATTTTCTTCTAAAACTCAAATACCAACAAATCTACTCATTGTTAAGAAGTGGAAGTGGTTCTCTGTGGTATCCTCCATCAACTGAAATCTCAGGCTGGGCTGTAAGATCTTTCTTCATCTCTGGTCTTTCTACTTGTGGAAAGGTTTCCCCTGTATTTTCACCTTCAGCTAAACTTAGGCAGGCCTCCTTCATCATATCTTATTTTCTCTGTTTCCCTAGCCTGAAGCTACCTCTGCTCTGTGTTAATTCACATCCTGTGTCTTTCTTGCTTAGCACAGTGTACCACCTATTTTTCATTCCTGATGTTTTTTCAACTGTTCTGGTCCTCCATGAGCTCCCTTTTTATGGCCCTGTTATTTCGCGCTGTTACATTGTCACTGCTTCACATTGCCCTGAGCATCTTAGTGTATCAACTAGGTTACGAACTTTCTGAAAGAAGGGACCACAATTTATATTTCTTTGTACATCTGTTGAATCTTATATGTATGGAGATTCTCAGCATATACTTCTTGATTCTTTAAAATGTGCCTTTGTGTTGTTGGCATAGAGAAAAACGACATATGTTAATAGTGGTTTAGGAACCTAGGTATGCCTGGCTAACAGGGAAAGGGTGGGGCATTATCTCAATTCTAGTAAGTTTCAAATCTTTTAAATAAATGGTTTTATGTTTCATGGCTACAGAATTGTCAAACTCTAGGTGATTAATTTCGAAATAATTAATTCAACCAATATTTTTGCAGCACCTACTACACATAGATTGCTGCTAGGCACCTAGGAATACAATGTTGAGTAAAAACTGTTAGGCCTCTGAACTCTTGGAGTTTATACTCTACCCTAATAGACTAAAATTATATAATTCCTCACAGATATGTATAATTGTAGGTCTATCAAGTACTACAAAAGATGCTTAAGGAGATTTTTCAAGTCAGGAAAATCAGAGCAAACTTTGGGGAAAAAACAATTGAAGAGTAGGTCAGAGTTAACTGAGTGCCAAGTAAGACCCTGTCTTTAAATAACATATAAAATTAGAGACAGGGTCTCACTGAGTTGCTTAGCGCCTCACCATTGCTGAAGCTGACTTTGAACTTGAGATCCTCCTGGCTTAGCCTCCTGAGCCCCTGGGATTATAACCATGCACCACACTGTGCCCAGCCTTCTATTTTCTTTGGATGTTTGGCTTTTTTTGGAATCCACATGTAAGTGAGATCATGCAGTATTCATCTTTCTGTGACTAGCTTATTTTGATAACTGGCTGCAAAACTATTTACTAGATATTAATTTCATTTTTTTTGATATATCATGTATTAAATATGGATAACAAGAGCTCCCTCATCCTATTGTTGTTCTCCTAAGATTGTGTCTGGCATGTAATCAATACATGATAAATGCATGTTAATTTTCTCTGTGCATTTGGGAATAAGTCAAGCTTATTTCAAGCTTTATCAAATGTCACTCTGCTAAATCCAAGAGTTTCTACCAATGGTCATTGATTCCTTTGATCAATGGGTAAGACCATTTATGTAAGTATAAGAAGAGATAAACATGGGAGAGAAATTTCTGTTGATATGGAATTAATGTCACTTCAAGGGTATGGAGAAACATCAGTAATGCTAGAAGGAATTCTTGGTTCATCAGAGAGAAGACACTTGTGGTTTATCAGACATGGTGGAACACATTCTTTGGTTTTGCTAACATGGTGTCTTATGCTCTTAACAGATTTAACTATTTGAATGGATTTATGAATATTTCCACCAAGACCTCAAGTCCAGGAAGTACAGAGAATCTCATGGATTTATTTACTCTGTTAGGACCAGAGGAGAATTTTTTTTTCCTTTGAAACCATAGCAAAGTGAGTTTCAGGTATCCTCTCAGATTCTAGTTCATAATCTAGTCTGAAATTTTGGGAAAAATAAGGGTACCATAAGTTTCATAGTAGTGAAAGACTATATAATAAACAGACTGTTTTCATAAGACCACATGAGCTTCTCAAATAATTGATTCAAAATTCACTTTGCATCTCTCGAAAGCCACTGATGGTTCCTTTAATAGACAAGGCTAGAGAGATGGTTGTAGCAGTAAACACTTCTCAGTCTCATTATATCACCTCCAATGAGCATATTAGGATTAAAGTACTTGATTCTTATTGATATTTATTGATCTTACCATTAATATAGCCTAAAAACAGTGTAAGTATAAGTGTAATTAAAACAATAAGATATCCACAATATTTTGGGCAGTGGTCTTGACTCCTAATATACATGAAATCAGGCAGAAATTGTAAATCAGTTAAACACAGTATTTATTATTTTAACTATTCAGAATCTATGTCATTTATATTATTTTGAGATAAAGTTACAAAGAAGAAATATATTTTCCTATTTGGGTGGAGAATTCTTAGCGTGTTCTAAAAAAACACGGAGATCTTTGATTCTAGCTAAAAAAATAGTTTAAGAAATTTTTTGCCATTTAAACTTTAATAATTTCATATATAACTCAAACCATATTTCTTGATCTTAGGTCATCCATGGGCAAATTCCTTCTGCAACATTCTAATTCCTTTTGCAACTTTCTAAGCTTAGAAAAATTGTATTTGATGGTAGTGAGAATTTTGCAGAAGTACTTGAGAACTTCTTGGCTATGCTTCTTTCATTGCATGTCACGCCTTAGGGAGTACTTTAGCATTCATTTCCTATTGATTTTGAGAGTCATCCACTGCATGCTGATTGTGAAAGAAAGATGAGAATTTGAATAAGGAGAAGTGAGTTCCAAACTTTTTCTCCATAACTAACCAGTTTCCTTTCTTGATCAGATTTTGTTTTTTTTTAGTTCTTTGCAATCACACAGTTCAAAAAATAGGCCAGAAAACTATAAACTCAGATTCCTTCTCTCTAGAGGTTTTAAATAACTTGCCAAAGACAAATTTATTGAAACAACAGACCTAAAAACATAACCCAGGTTTTATGACTTTAGTTTCAGTGCCACATCATTCACATACCACAAGGAATAGAGGAGATCACAGAATACTAAGTAGTCAATTATATATATATATATATATATATATATATATATATGCCATGATATTTTATTTTTCACAAAGTATAAAATGAAAAAATACATATATTCTTACATCTATCTATATATATCTATCTATTTGCAAAATTCTGCATAGAGCTGTTATTAACCCATGGTCTGTGAAAAGAATGAGCACTGATGATCAGAATATAGTGTAGATTCCCTAAGAACCAATCTCATCACACTTAATGTTTGTGTGGGACAACTAAATGGTAAATTGAGACTACTTCCTCTGTACCATAACTTGATTTTAGTGAGGCATTTTGCCAAGTACCTTATAACATGTTTATTACACAGAAGGAACTGTCCCTAAAATCAGGAAGAAGAGATTCTTTGGATTATGACTCAGCTTATCAAATATATAATAATTCTGAATAATGATGCATGCGGCTCTCAGTTTTGGCAGCCTCTTGGTTCTCCTTGGGCAAGTGCTTTCTGTTGTCTCTCATTTCCATAATTCTTCTGATTTGTATATTTTACTTTATTCAATTCTTATACCACAATCAGTAGCGCATTTAAGATAATAGCCTCCATGGCATTGTAGCTTGATATAATGATAACCAGTGTAGCGATCATACTCAGATCACGTCAGTGCACTATCTTTCATTGAATGAGATAGCATATAAGCAATTTTCTAGCCGGTCGTACAGTAAGAATTCAATAAACATCCCTTGAGACTAACCAGCAAGGCTTCTCTAGATGTGTTCTAATGAATTCCTGTTTTGTTTTGTCCCTTTCAACATCTTTTTCTTAAATTGGTTAAATCCACAGAATGAATGTCAACTAAATTCACAAATGACAGACAATCAAGAGAGGATAGCAAACATATTGGAGTTTAGAAACAAATCTTCAAAATTGATTTCATTTGATGATGTTTGTGGAGAGAACCAGGTGTGTAGGCAGTACTGCCACATAGGACTCCAAGGAACACCCTCTTTAGAAGGCTTTGTGCCAAGAATCTCTGTACATGCTTTCAAAGAAATGCTTATAAATACATAATGTGTATTTTTTAGGGAGATTTTGATAGTCTAGCACTGTGCACAGGAATTATGACCAAATTTAACACGGAGGATTTCAAATAATAAATAATATTTAAAAATTCACGTTGTGCAAATATAGAATGGGAAAGTCTTTATTTTTACATTAAAACTGTGTATTAGAGAACTGGATTGCTTCATTAATACTCTGTGAAGACTGAGCCAATGGAATAGAATGTAAAAATCCAGAGATACACGGAAAAGGTGATAATGAAATTGAAATTTGGCTCTACTTTGAGAGGCAATTCTCTGTGCTGAATAGGGACAATACTGGGCACATGTAAATATGAGAACTACTATTTATGAGTAAGTGCTAGCTCCTGTGTTGGTTGTTTTGCATATACTGTTTCATGTGAGCCTCACACCATCCCAGACTCTAGCTTTGCCAGCCTACCTTGGCTGGAGTGGCTCTATGATTCCCAATTTAATATGAAGATAATTGGAAGCACTGGGACTCAGGCTGGGGTTCAAGCAAAGGAACAGATCACAAACTCATGTCATAATTTCCTATGAAATGAACTGAACACGAGAGAGGTGGCAAAACATAGCAGAAGCCAATGACAGCCTGTCTTACCTCCAATGTCCACTGAGGAGAACTCAGTGATCTTCTGCTAATGGAGGGTTGTGCCAGCCAGCATTGAGAAGGAAGCTGATTGCTTACTATGTCGCTGACCCTTTATCATGCAGGTTTATTTTATTAGTCGGAGAGAATTTAGGCTAATAAGGAGTCTTTCAACGGAATCTTTGTAAATATGTAGTGTATATTGATTGATCCCTTATAGCAAAGTCAGTGTTTATAGGTGGTGCACTTAGGGATAACAGAATGGTTCCCTCACTCCAAACAGTTTCCTCCAAATTTCTCATATTCTAATAACCGTTTTATCACAGAGGTATTACATATGATTTATGCAAGAAGGGTTGGCCACTATTAAAACTAAGTAGTTTTGAGAAACACTGTTTTGGCCCATATTGGTCAGCTCAGGCTCCATGACAAATGCCATAAGCAGGATGACTTAGAAAATAGGAATGCATTTCAACAGTTCTGGAACAAGAAAGTTCAAGGTGCTGGCCAATTCAGTTCCCAGTAATGGCTGGCTTCATGCATATTGGAGGGCTGTCTTCTTTCTGTGTTCTCATATGTTGGAGAGAGAGAGAGCTGCTTATAAGGACACTAATCTCATCATGGAGGCCCTCATTAACTCATCTAATCCTAATTACTTCCCCAAAACCCCACTTTCAAATACCATCACAATGTGAGTTAGGGCTTCAACATATAAATTTGTGGGGAACACAACATCTGTCTATAAAAGAGACTGTCTGTAAAATGGATAACTTCTTGGATTTTCCAAATTACGAACATAACCTGCTAAATAAAATTTTATTGGCTTGAGTTTTTCCAGTTGCATATAGTTTCCCATCAGAGACAGCAGGGCTTTAGTTTTAAAAGTATAATTCTGACCATTGTCATATTTGTTATACCTTCTAGAAAAATTGATATTTTAAAAGATAAGTCCTTGTTTCTATGAATAGGAATTGTACATCAGCCAAGTCATATTTTTTAATGTAATCATTGAACTGCACGAATACCATTCTGAAACTAAGAATATTCTAAAATGGAAATTTCTTAGCATAAAGAGAAAGCAGAGAAAATATTAGTCAACTGCTCTTCTGACAGAGGATTAATATTCAGAATATATGAAGAACTCAGGGATGATTTTCAGTTGTCACTAATCCTTACACTCAACAAGAGTGTACACACACAAACACACATGTCCCAATCAATAATTGGCAAATGACTAAACAGATATTTCTCAAAGAAGAAATGCCAATGGCTAAGAAGTATATGAAAAAAAAATGTTCAACTTCGTTAGCAATCAGGAAAATGCAAATTAAAACTACACTGAGATTTCATCTCATCCTGATTAGAATCACAATCATTAAGAATAAAAATAACAATAAATGCTGGCAAGATGTTGAGGAAAAAGGAACACTTATTCACTGTTGTTAAAACTGTAAATTAGCACAACTACTATGGAGATTTGTATGGAAATTCCTCAAAGGACTAGAAATGGAACCACTGTAAGACCCAACTATGCCACTCGTTGGTATTTATCCAGAAGAATTAGAGTCAGCATACTGTAGCAATAAATGCACACTCATATTTGTAGAAGTGCAATTCACAAGAGACAAGTTGTGTGGGCTGGGATTGTGGCTCAGTGGTAGAGCGCTCGCCTAGCATGGGCGGGACCCAGGTTCAATCCTCAGCATCACATAAAAATAAAGGCATTGTGTTGTGTCCATCTACACCATAAATAAACAAACAAACAAACAAACACCAGCTTAGGTGTCCATCAATGAACAAATGGATAAAGAAAATGTGGTATATGTTCACACAACATAGTTTTACTCATTTATAAATAAGAACAAAAGTATGTCACTTGCAGGAAAAGGAATGGAACTGGTGAACATCATTCTAAGTGAGAAAAGCAGAATTAAGAAGTTAAGGGTTGTATGTGTTCACTCATATATGGAAGCACTGCATATAAATAAATAATAAAGGCCCATTGACAACTAAAAACTATTTTTAAAAAATTTGATATATATATATATATAAAATCAATCAATATATAAAGAAGGAAGAAAGGGGACTTCATGAAAATAAAAGAGGGACCAGCAGTAGAGTAGTGAAGGGGATCACGGGGGGGGGGGAGGAGGGAAGGAAATGGGAGGAAACCGATCAATAAAATGCACATATATAAATATATCACAATGAATCCTACTATTATGTATAATTATATTGTGCCAATAAATTCATAAAACATAATAAAATGGAAAATTCACAATTTAAATGGCATAAAATTGAACTGTATCTTAATCCCTACTTTTTCTAGCTTTTTCAAAGCATACAGAAAACATGTGTTTTGAAAGAGAAATGTTAGTATACCGCTCATCTATTCTCCAATTACCAGCAAGAGCTTTTAGTACTAATTATACCATAATCTATTTTATTTTTTTGTTTATATACCATGTTATCTAGATGGAATATATTAAGCAATCTATAAACTTGTTGATTATCTTGAGGTCTTCACCCCTTGTATCCTATTTAGTTGGTTTGTTAGTGTGTAGTCCTGCTCATACCAAATAGGAACCAATCAAGACTTTCATGTTAATGATTTCTATAATTAAATTCCTTCAGTTCACAGCCATTATTTCTGTGCGTCCCATTACACATCTCTCAGACTGAACTGACTGGTTTTCAGGATTAAATAGATTCAGAGCTATATGACAAGAAAAGCCCTGGTATGACCTATAGATACTCAAGCATATTACTATTGATTTGGGATGGAAACCAAGGCTAGAGGTTCAATTTTAAAATATTATTTAATCTTTGCCACCCATCTCCAGTGTGCTGCTAGTGCATTCTATATGCTTTTGTTCATTTAGGAGAAAGGAATAGTTCCTGAGTCGATGAATTGTGAACCCCCTCCTCCTCTGAGCTAACCAGCCAAATTGTATATTTTGGGAACTGCAGGAGTGGTGGCATTTCAGTTGTCACTAATCCTTACCTTGGTGACCTTTTTTGAGAGAGAAACTACAAAATTCTAAGTGGCAATCCTGTCTACCCTCCTGGTCATTCCACAGACAGCATTATGAAACTTTCAGTGCTGAATTGTCCACCTGAGAGTCCCCATAAAGAGCTAGCAGATGCAACTTCTATATGAAAAAAGTGTTTTAGAATATGTTTATTTTAGAAGGTTCTCCAATATTCTTTCATATTGCGTTATATAATCACCTTTATAGAACCATATATGACCTTGGCCCATGGTGTTTATTGAAGATTGCTATAACACACAACAGTGTATACATATTTTTAATATCTAAAAAGCTATAAATGACATTTAAATAAACACTTGCAAAATTTGTTTTTATTCATCAGAACCAAGAAATATGTTACTTCTGAGGTATTGATGCACTATTTATTTTAGTAGAAAGAATGATTTAGTAGAAAGAACTAGCTATAAAATTGAAATTCTAAATGTAAGTAACTTTTTCCTTTCCTTTACTTGGGAGGGTCAGAAATTTCCACATTCTGTCCTGTTTGTAAGTTTTTTTTCAGCCAAAATCTGTGTGGTTTTAGATCTAGATATTTCCATGCATGTGCCTGTACTTTCTTGTCCCTCTTTATATTTTATTTTGCTTACATGATGTTGACTTGGAGTGTATCTGTGCTCCCTTTTCAAATTGCTTTGAATTATATCTCTGATACAATTAATTGAACATGCGCTGCTGTGATACAAAGATATGTAGACTATATTTCAAAAGCTCTGGGTTCAAATAATTTACCTTGTCATTAATTGGCTTTATGACTTTAGGGACATTTCTAGTATTTCTGGGTATTCACCTTATCATGTGTTCTTTCTTTTTATCCTTAAATACAGACTATAAAATATCATCATAATTAAATACATTATTAACAATTTGAAATTATTTTGCATCCCTTGAAATAATATATTTTTTCAAAGTCTGAATTTCTGTACATGAACATTTCTAAAGAATCATTTTGTAATTAGTCCTGCTTGGAATTTGATGATATCTAGAAAACATTTCATATTTTTGGAGGGTGAGGACATAGACGTTGGTTAGAAGTTGAGTTTCTATTACAAATTATAATGGCTTTTCATTAGAAATTAGTCATTTTACCACATTAGAGCTTTTTAAAAAAACTTAAATTTCCTTAAATATTTTCATACTTTTTAGATTTGTCTATAAATATGGAAATGAGAAGTCTAAGGAACTATTTCTTAATATAATCTCTTTCAACAGAACAGACTAAAGACAATGAGAGACAACTTTCACTTAAAAGTTGAAAGAGGGGGCTGGAGTTGTAGCTCAGTGGGAGAGTGTTTGTTCAGCATGTGTGAAGCACAGGGTTCTATTCTCAGCACTGCATATAAATAAATAATAAAGGCCCATCGACAACTGAAAAATATTTTTTAAAAATTTGAAAGAATATTAAGAAAAGAAGTAACCTGATATGGCTGCAATATCAATTCCTTCTCTATATAAACAATATATAGTTATGAAAAGATAACACTTGGCAGGATTATAAGTAGGTAAACACTCTATTTTCTTTTTAAGACATAGGATTAATTTTTTTTTTTTAGTTTTCAATAGGCCTTTGTTTTATTTATTTATATGGGGTGCTGAGAATCAAACCCAGTGCTTCACACATGCTAGGCAAGCACTCTGCCAACTGAGCCACAATCCCAGCCCCTAAGACATAGGATATTTTGAAATAAAAGAGACATCTTGCCACTTGATCCTAATACTAATTTCATATGCAAATTTGAATATAATTTTGCACATCTATTATTTTAGTAGATATTGATCATATCCTTGTAAAAAACAATAGTATAATGATGTTTTTAAAAACTCAGATATGAATGAATCCCTTTAACAACACTAAATGTCAACATTTTTCTATTATTCTTATATAACCAATTTTTGTAAGGAAATATATTGTTTATAAATAGGATTTAGCTTGTATAGTCAATATGGCAATATGCTGACTTAAACTTTGGTAACATTTTCTTTTGGTTATTTTTTGGATTAGAGCACCCTAGATTATAGATTAACAAAATATTTTAGCGGTTTATATTAGTAATCTACAGTTGAAAGGTCTTGATGCATACAGTGGCATAATGGATTGTAATACTACTCGGGGAGCAAGTATATCAATTTGTACGGTTGTACTGAAATCCTAGTTGAGCTTTGTGTTTGATACACTAGAAGTTAATGGGAATAAAAGTATTTAAAATATTAAAACTAGGAAAAAAGTAGGTACTATTAATTTTACATGTCTTTGAGATGAGATGACATGTTCAGACTCTATATTCTCTATATGTGGCAACTATGCCATAAAGACTAATCAAACGGATTAACCTTGCCTAAATGTGGAGAAAAATTTTAAACTAGTAGTTTCAGAAAGACTGGTTTTGATTCATGTGATGTCTAAATCATCAGAATGTAGCCTGGAAAAATCAAGACATTTAAGTAAAAACCTTTAAGTATAATTTCTGGTATTTTCTACAACTTTAGCAAATCTCTTTTGTAAAACAAACAAACAAAAAGTGATACCCACTTCTTAAAGATTTCTGGGATGCAAAAAGGAATAGTGTTTCTTGTGAAATAGCTTTGGTAATTCTAAATAGCATTACAAAACCATACACATCCTCTCAAACCCAGTACCTATAAAATACCAACCTATTTCATTGTTTTGAGTATTGAGCTTGTAAGTGCAATTAACTTTACAATTACATCATACATGGGTTTATTTTATAGTATTTTGACACTTCAATTCATTTCAAATAGTTTTCCCTGGCTTTTGACAGCCCTGAGTTAACCCATCATACATGGATCATAGGATATTCTCTGTTAAATATACAAACATGGCACAGTTGACTAGGGTGTGTATCTCTTCTTAATCATTCCAAGATGTTATCAAAACAACTGTATTGCCACGTTCAATTGAATTTTATTTTTATTATTTTGGCATTTGTTTCTGAAAAAATCTAGAATTTGTTGGTCCCACAACTATTTAGTGGTCTTACCAAGGTATGCACTGGGCTGATAGAAACTCTTTTGATCACTAATTTCAGAATATGGTTATATCCATGTATCAAAGATAATAAATTGGAACACACACCTCTTGTTTGAAAAGTTCTTAACTTTTAAAGCATTTATAGATGCATAGGCTTTAAAATATAGAACTTTCAAAAGAGCAGGCCCTTTGTACTATGACTCTCCCATCTCCATGTCTACTCTTCTCCTTCTGGGAAGCAATAGCTATTCACAGTTTTTACAGTTCTAGAAGCAATTCTCTACACAGTCAGAAAAGCACTATGATCCTAACCTAGCCAGCATTTTGTTATTTTAGGTTTCACTCTAGTCTTTGATATATTACTCTTAAATTGAAAAAAAAAATGAAATTTTCTTATTTAGTTATGGAATTCTGTCACTTGTTCTTTCTTTTTGTTCCTAAATTATACTCAACTCCTGTACAATTATACTCAGCTCCTTTTTGTTCCTAAATTATACTCAGCTCCTGTACTCAGCTCCTGCAGTTTGTATGTGGACTTTTATGCTTATCAGATATTATTTGTGTTATACTTTCATGGTTATCATGCCTTATATATCATTGTAGAGGAATAAATCCGTTGTCCTAAGACCAATAATGTGCACATGACATTTAAGCCTCAAGTGGCACTTTCATATCTACCAATGTACAGTTTTGGACCTTGGTTGATATGGTTAGTCTGTGCTGTTGGATTTCGGGATTATTTTTCCTTTTCCTTTCCCTTTTATTACAATTTACTTGCCTGGGGTCTTGAAAACCTGCTTTCACAGCTTCTTACCTAAGGGAGTAGACCTTTTCATGTTCTCCAGTTTACCTTCCTACCGCTATGCTTTACCTATCATAGTTAATGCCTTTAATCAAAATGTTCCTAGAATAAACAAGAGTTCACAGAAGTTGGTAGGATACCATTAATAGAATTTACTATGTTCTTAGTTCTATGCAACAAATGACCTATCCACCCTGGAGCAAGTCCTACCTGATCCAGGTGCACTTTACTTCCCATCTATTCTGATGCAGTCCAACTTGTTTGCTGGATGAGGCCATAGTTTCAAGATGTGTTTTTTTTTTAATATAATTAAATATACTAAGACCCTGTGTTGTTTCAGTGATTGTTAGTACATCACCAGCACCTGTTGGACAGGTGATTGTGAAAGTTGTGTGGTGACATAATTCTTCCCCTGCATATCATTCATCATTTGGGAGATCTGGAGAATCCAGAAATAGCTGTTGCAGATGTAAACAGGCAACATACAACAATATCAGGGATTGCAAAAGCTAATACATGACCATAATAAATAGACTTTTGAAAAATATAGTCTCCAGTTTCCACTTAGGGAGATTCAAGATCAATAGAGCTGAGATAGAGCCAAAGCATATGCATTTTTAAAGCTTCCTGAGTAATAAGGTTTGCAGCTAGTGGAGAATTACTGCCCACAAGTCTAGTGATGAACTTTCTGTCATTGGTTATGATGAGGAATATGGATATTTATGATAAACATCTTTCCTGAAAACCAAAATAAAGTTATCTGGGGAAATGATTTTTTAAGGTCTGTGTAAAAAGTAATGTAAGAACCAACATCTCTTCTTCAATTTCCCACATCCTCCCTCTCCTAATCAAGTGAACAAATTATAATTTGAAAATGCTGTGCAATATTTGTTGATATACTGTCTATGTTTCATACCATAACACATATGCTGTAGCATTTTTTTTTTGTGGTGATCAGAAAAATACAAACGTGATAATTACGTATTTTTTTGATAATGATAGATTACATACAACCACAAACATTTTTAAAAAACATTATTCCATTGATTTTTGGCAAAGGAGTTAGACATTAAATAGCTGTTATACTAGATGAGCTTGTCAGAACCATCTCAGTAGAAGTTTTGTGAAGTGAATTTAGCTAATTTCAGGAAAACTATAAAATATTTTTGTGAGGCTGTCATCACTGGTTCCTGACAAACATGGTAGAATCACCAGCTGTCTCTGAAAGATTTGACACTAGGGCTCTATGTTGGTGCAGCAACATATAATTTCTTTTTCTCATTCTGGGTCATGTGAGATGCATTGATTTCATTCATTTTTTCCTGTTCTGTATTCCTATCACTATCCTGTTTTGAAGGGTTATTTATTTGCCTTTCTGTTTACAAATATTTATAACCATTTTGTCAGTTGTACTTTTTCCTCTTAAATACTCAAAAAGCACTTTTTTTTTTGAGACAGGATCTCACTGTGTTGCCCAGGCTCCCCCTGATTTTTCTGCCTTATCCTGCCTGGTAGCTGGGTTTATGGGCATGCTCACTTATCATCTATTTACTTTATCCTCCATAATCATGAAGGAATTTTAGTTTTTTTGTTTGTTTGTTTTTTGAGAGAAAGAGAATTTTTTTAATATTTATTTTTTAGTTTTCGGTGGACACAACATCTTTATTTTTATTTTTATATGGTGCTGAGGATCGAACCCAGTGCCCCGCACATGCCAGGTAAGCGTGTTACAGCTTGATCCACCTCCCCAGCCCAAAGCACTTTAGTTTTAAATGTGATCTTTCTTTAGTTTGGCAGATTTTGTATCTGTCAAAGCTCACAAGAATGATGAACACACTCTGAGAACACTTTGTGTGATGCTCTGGGGAGACATTTTTGCTAGCTAATGGTTAGGGCAGTTTCATTGCTTTATTTTTAACAGTGATGGAGATATAGACTGTTCTGTCCAACACAGAATATGTCTCTTGGACATCAAAAAACTGGAGTGTGACTGTGATTTCTACACGGAATAAGGACAGATACAATGTATTTATTTAATAATGATTTAGTGTCTTAGAAGAAATAATAAACTTAGGGTCCCTGAACTCAGAAAGCACACAAATTGAACAAGGGGAGAAGCATACTGCAGCATATGAGAAGATGCCCACTGAAATGGAGGATCTAAGATTATAGAAACTGAATATTACCCAACGAAGGAGGAACAGAAAATTGTGAAGGTGTCATATCATCTCCATTGTGATCAAGAATGGAATCACAAAAAAGATGAAAATAAAGCTAGCTTTTGAAGTGTGGGTAGGCATCTTTCTGATAGAAAATAATGGATGGCAAAGGACCATTTGCAAATAAGAAACCTGACTGGAAACACTTGGGGTGAGGGTAAATATAAGGGTACAATTGGAAACAAAATTAAAGAAGTGTTACAATTTCTGAGACAAGGAACAGAATGTATGGTTAAAGAAAAAATAATAGGGGTTATTAGATCATGACAGTTGCAAATTTCAAGGATAAGCAGTGTGGTGCTGCACACCTGTGATCTAAGCTATGTGGGAGGCTTAGGCAGGAGGATAACAAATTTGAGGTCAGTCTGGGCAACATAGTGAGACCCCATTTCTAAAAACAAAATCAGGGCTGGGGTTGTGGCTTAGAGCTAGAGCGCTTGCCTAGCACATGTGAGGCACTGGGTTTGATCCTCGGTACCACATAAAAATCAATCAATCAATCAATCAATCAATCTTTATATATATATATGGGACTGTTCCTGGTTTCTCTGTTATTGATGTTTTTTTCCCCTTTGGTATGGGGAATTGAACGCAGAGGCATTCGACCACTGAGCCACATCCCCAGCCCCATATTGAATTTTATTTAGAGACAGGGTCTCACTGTGTTGCTTAGCACCTCAATTCTGCTGAGGCTGGCTTTGAACTCATGCTCCCCCTGCCTCAGTCTCCTGAGCTGCAGTTATTGATTCTTAATTCTGTGTCTCAGGGAATGTCTTCATTCCCTGGTTATAAGCTTTACATGTTTCACTACAAAGCCAAGGGAGCGTAGATAGTTTTCAGTGAAGATGCAGTGAGTAATGGAAAAAGCATTAGATGCAAATGCCCTCTATAAAGATAGGTATGTTGCTAAAGAAAACTTTTTCACATATGTGGTAGAAGACAGGTAGAATAATGTTCACTGTAGCATTACTCATAGTAGCAAATCTGGAAAACATCTAAATGCCAATCAAGACAAGAATATATGTATTTTATATTCTCAAAAGTTGTATCATAAAAAGTTAAAAGCTACAAAAACATGCAACAAGTTTTGAAAAACAATAAATTGCAATAAATTGTTGAATGAAAAACGAATTGCAAACATTATAAAGTTGTATTCTTTTCAAAAATGTAAAAACAATTACAGTTTAAAGATATATAGTTTTTAAAGAAGAATGTGAATATAATTGTGTAAAAAGAGATGAAACAGAAAATAAACAAATGAAGAGGTACTTTACATAGGAAAGTTATAGGGTTGGGGACAATGGAATAAGGTAAGATGATAGAGCATGGTGTGATGAGACTGTTATTTAATAGGTAGTCATTATCTCTTAGAAGGTGGCATTTAAGCAGAAAATGGATTAAAAAATGAGGAGTGAGCTATGTGAGTGACACTGGAGGAGGTCTGTCTGGACAGAAGGAGTTGTAAAATCAAATGTAGTAGTAAAAACATTGTGCGTATAGGGGGGTGCTCGGTGTGTTCTAGGAACATCAGTGAAGCCATACTCACCAGCAGAGTAAGTATAGGGAAAAATGATAAGATATAAGGTCAGAACATTAAAAGAGGTTAGGTTCAGATAGGGCTATCAAAGCTCTTTTAAAGCTATAGCTAATAACATCAGTGAGAATCTGTGGGAGGGTTTTGAGCAGAGTAGTGACATATTTTCAGAAGATTATGGTGGATGCTTGGGAAGATCAAGTGAAGAATCAAAAGGATCAGAGCTAAATTAGAAGATTTTACAGTTACTCATCAAAGGAATGGCTGGGTGTGGTGGCACACACCTGTGACCCCAGCAACTCAGGAGGCTGAGGCAGGAAGACGGCAAGTTTGAGGCCAGCCTCAGTAACTTAATGAGTCCCTGTCTCAAAATAAAATAAAATAAAATGACCAGGGATCTAGCTCTGTTGTTAAAAATCATCCTTGGGTTCAATCCCCAGTACCAAAGGAAAAAAAAATTAAAATATATTTTAAAATTATTATAAAAATCTAAGAAAGGAATAACATACCTTGGTAGAGGATATTGTTATCTATTACTTGGAAAAAATTTACCCCCATGCTTGGTGACATTAATAAGAATTTTATTATCTATTACAAGTTTATAAGCCAAGGACAAAGAAGGCCCTCATCTGGGCAATTATTCTTCATGAGTGGTAAACTAGGGTCTTTTGGAGGTATTCAGCTGGTGGTATATGCTTGGTTCTTTGGCAGGGATGTTGAGAATTCTGGGCTTGGTGGAGTCCCTCTCTCCCTCTGTGTAGTCTATGAGCTTGCCCCATGGTTTTACCAACATGGTATTTGATCTGCTTTATATGGAATTTTATGGCTCCAAATACATGCATTTTAAGAAACAAAAGCAGTAGGTGACACTGTCTTAAGGCCTGGATGTAGAAACAGGCATAGCATCATTTCTATTATATTCTGGAGGTCAAAGCCATCATAGAAGCAGCCCAAATTCCTGGGCAGGAAATCTAAACCTCATCTCTCTTTCTGTTTATGATTATGGAACATGGTTTAATACTGCTGTTAGAGTACAATACATTAAAGTCAGGTTTTGAAACCTAATGAATCTAAGTTCACTTCGTTAGCCATGTCATGTAGAGCATGTTAATTTCTTTCCTTACCTAAAGTGTAGTACCTTCTTCATGAGGTGTTTTGCCACTTAAAGGAGATAGTAAATACAAGGCCATTTTGAGTCTTATACTTACTATTAGCTGTTTTGGGTAAAACTCTTAGTCTCATTGCTTCTCATTGTTGTTTTTACATTGTATAGCTATCTTTAATTAACTCACTTATTTTTCATTTCACCATTTTTCATTTCTTTCACCTTTTTTTCATTTTCAAACTTCTGGTTTTTATTTTAGATAAAGTAAAAATCACACCATTTTTACTTAATTACAGATTATATAGATTTTAGATTTTAATTACAGATATTATAGATTTTTTTGTTTCAAATCTCTTGGCTATCTACTTTGCAACAGCGTGTTGTTTTATTTTTGATATTTTAGTCATATGCATATTAAAAGAAGATGAAAATGCTTAGAATAAGAAATATTCTGTCAAAATACATGGTTCCTCAGTAGAGAATCTGGGAGTCTGAGCTTATGTATAGTATAAACCATAGGGTCTTTTGGAGGTATTCAGCTAGTGGTTGGTCTGGAGGATACAAGGTGGGATGCAAGTGTCATATCTGTTATATTTATATCCATATTACATATGAATATATTTTAATAGTAAATTTTTGTTTAGTTTTTTGACATATGTGATAATTTTACATATTTTTAATATTTATTTTTAGTTATAAGTGGACACAATGTCTTTATTTTATTTTTATGTGGTGCTGAGGATTAAACCCAGTGCCTCACGCATGCTAAGCGAACGCCTACAACATATTTTGGCAGGTCAGTGTAATGTTTTTATGCATTTATACAATGTATAATGATCAAATCAAGGTAACTAGCCTTTATATCTGATTATCTATTTATTATCTCTTGAGATTGGTAAAGCTCATCTCTTGGTGGGAAAACTCTCAAACTATATGTGGACATATATAATCTACTGTAGTGTAAGAGGCTCAAATTACTAAAGTAGTTAAATCTTCAGTAAACTTTTAATGAATACTTATTGGTTTCATTAATGGATTTGATGCTGCCTTTGAAAGAAAAAGAATCACTAATAAAATTTTTTATGTAACCAACTAGAGATACAGAATTATAATTTACTGGGATAGGGAAAGTTAGAATTTCCATTTTGTGCATTGCCGCAGTCCGGCTGCGGCAAAATAACCAGGGGGTGACGAACAACTTGTGTACGTTGATACAGCAGGAGTGGAAGCCGTTTATTGCAGGACAGGAGCGGTATTTATACATTCCACACAGCTTATCTAATTAGCATAAACTAGATACATCAGTCAACCAATAAGGAATCTCCACACTTAATGGCTCCCTTTTGTTACTTCTCAAACCACTCCCTCTGGCATTTTGCCAGGCACCATCCAGACTTGTTTACGAACTCTAACATTCCCCTGGCAAAATGCCAGGTGTTATTTTGACTTGTTTATAGACTCTAACATTTCCCCCTTTTGTTTAATTTAAATAACGACCATAGTGGTTTTTACAGAAACACCATAAATAACCTGCTACAAACAGAAAGGGAGGATACAAAATGCCACAATACCAAGCCAATTGATGGCTCCATGCAAGAAGCCCTTGGAAAAATTATACCAGCAATGACACCGTTTGCAAAGATACCGAGTTACAATTTGTTATAGATTACAGTTTGTTGTCTCAGTCCATAAAGCAGTGTCTCAATAGATTAACTCACAGTCCAGGTAAATCACAGTCCAGGTAAGTTCTGCAGGCAGCTAGCTTAAATCACAGTCCAGGTAAGTTCTGCAGGCAACTAACTTGATCCGAAGTCTCCTCCGTTTCTCAGCCGAAGTCTCGTCCGGTTTTCAGCAACACTGGAAATTCTTCCACCTTGGTCTTTACCGGCACTGGGACGAAGGCAGGAACTCCGGATGGCTAAAGAAAATCCTGTAGCATTCTACTAAGAAAACAACCTTCTGAACAATTTAGTACATTATCTCAAGGTTTTTTTTACATTTGAAATAAGCATTAATAGTGCTCATTACTCATCAGCTTCCAGGTGTGGGAGAACCATTGTAGCTTAGTTATTGGCATTGAAAATGACCAAACATCAGGGACACCAGTAGCGTCTTCTGCTGGCTGTAGTGCCTGGGCAGCCCCAGATGGCCCTGGGGAGTGTCCTGGACTCAAACTGCTACTGGGCACAGGCAGCAAGAGCCTGCGAGACTGTGCCTCCAGGTCAGGTCTAGATTTGGGCTCAAGGCAGTGGAAGAGCCAGCTCCCCGGCCAGGAGGCGGGGAAGGGCCAGTCGCCGCCGCCTCTTGGAAAATCCTTGCTGCGCTGTGACCGGCTTGCACACTCGGCAGCCTCCTCTCCGCTTCACGCACTGTCCGGTAACGAAAAGTATTTAGTAGTAGCCTTTTGCAATTTCTTTCTTGATAATCCTTCCTCCTCTGAACTTTTTTCTTCTTTCTGACTAGAGTTCTTGGGCTTTTATCAACACATGCCCTAACTATTCTTGGTTCCACTGGGGTGCCTCTTTCCCTTATCAATTTACTTCTCACCCCTTCCATATTTTCATCACAAAAACAATACAATACACTGAGACAAAACAAGACACAAACATAATGTATATCTTCTCCATTTTCTCGAAATGGTCATTTTTCCTCTCGCCCTATCTGCCTAGGGACGAGCAGATTTGCTCCCGTCCTATCTATGGACGGGCAGCTTTTTTTTTTTTTTTTGTCACTTACCCCCGAGTGTCCCGGGGCTCCCCATAACGGGCCACCATCTGCTGTAGTCCGGCTGCAGCAGAATAATCAGGGGGGTGACGAACGACTTGTGTACTTGATACAGCAGGAGTGGAAGCCGTTTATTGCAGGACAGGAGCGGTATTTATACATTCCACACAGCTTATCTAATTAGCATAAACTAGATACATCAGTCAACCAATAAGGAATCTCCACACTTAATGGCTCGCTTTTGTTACTTCTCAAACCACTCCCTCTGGCATCTTGCCAGGCACCATCCAGACTTGTTTATGAACTCTAACATTCCCCTGGCAAAATGCCAGGTGTTATTTTGACTTGTTTATAGACTCTAACAGTGCATGTGAAATCTGAGTTGCCTGTTAGATACCCAAGTAGATATACAAGTAGGTTGTCAGGTATATGAGCTGTGAGTCTAGGAGATTGGTCTGAGCAGAGAGCTATTTATTTACAGGTGGTATTTAAATTAATGAGACTGGATGAGTCTTATTTGGGGAGGGGAATGAATAGATGAGAGGGAAGATCTAATTACTGTGCCTAAGGGAAGTTCACATGTTAGTGATTATAGAAAGGAGCAGAGCTAATAAAGAAACTAAGAAGAAGTAGGTCATGAAATAGAAGAAGAAAGGAAAATGATTTCTAGGAACCTAGTGAAAATACATGGAGAAATAGGGAACTATCATATTGGTCACATACTTCTTATTGCCTTAGATGAGGATTGAAACTTTAATATCATTTTAGAATCTCTAAGGAGATTATAGGAGCTATATCATTTGAATCAGGAAAAAAAAGAAGAAAAGAAAACCCTGACTGGAGATATCACAAACAAAATGTGAGATATCAAGTGGAGAAAGCTACTAGGGACAAAGTCTATAATGCACTTTCTAGTGTGCTTAGTGTATGCCCAAATAAAACATTGCCAATCAGTCTTGGCTTCTGTCTCTAAACTGAGGTTAACTAGCAGGTATTGGACATTTACATCAGCTTGAGGGCAATTGCAGAAGCTAATGCCTTTGAGTTTAAGTCTGTGAAGTAAAGAATGTTGATGAAGATTGTTTTTGTTTATTAAATATATTTTTTGTTTGTCTCTCTCTCACAATGCTAAATACCCAGAAGATTTCATCACTTTTAATTCAAATACTTATTTGGAAATGTTCCTTTACTGTGAAGTCATAATGGCAAAAGAAAGAAATTTCAATTTCAAACCTATCAGAAAGAAAAATTGAATTTGAAAACCTTTGGGCTTACATATCTCAATGGATCACAGTTCATGTGATTATCTATTTTATTAGTATTTTCTGCTTTGATTCACAAGGCATTTGCATTTGAGCAGATAATTTCATTGTGGCAATGAATATTCATGGTGTAATACAATAACATATGTTAATAAAAGATAGAAAAATAACAAAAATAATGTATTTGCAGCCATTATATTGCCAAGACTGACTGAGGCTCAATATATTTTGGAATGAAGTATTTTCTGATAATAAGAAAAAGTCTAGTCCTGTACAATGCCGTTTTGATGGTTACTATCATAAATTGGGCTATAATTCTTTAACCATTCTGTTCTTGGATATTTTTCTGGAAAAATCAGAAAATTATCTATTTTAAACATATTGACTAATAAGGAGTTTCTAAAATCCTTTCTCTTAATAAGGATTCTTCAATAACTTTGACTTTAGTAATCTTACCACTTCTTCAGGATATTTTGCCTAGTTTTCTGTCTTCTTCAGTGGCTTTTAACATATTCTTTGCTTTTTCCTTAAGAGAATTATTTTATCTTTTCCTATTTTTAATAATTTTATTTACTATATTTTGTTGGTTTGTTGTTGACTTAATACTTTATATCATAAAGATAAAATAATTTATTGATATTTAATAATTTGTGTGCTTACTATATAAAAATGGAAGTGTTATATATACATGATTACAAGTTGGATTTGATATTTGATATTTGATGTACTCTTCTATTTTCATTAGAAATGAAAGAGGGAAAAAATGACCTATTATGTGTGACCTGGTCCTTCACTTTAAATATAGATATCTTTCATAGGCAGAGTTGTGTCCACTCCAATGGACCCATTATAGCTGAAACGATGGATTTGGATCAAGTGTATTCATACCAGTTTTTATGAATGTGGAGAAGTGCTTTGTAGCATGGACATATTCAACCTGAGAGGATCTAAGAATTTTATCAGGTGGGGCAAAAGCTGAATAGAAACAGTAATAATATTAATGTTTCACATATTTTAGCAAATCGCCTTTTCATTACATTTCCTTTCTCAGAGATCTTGTTTTTCTGTGTTTGACTTATTTCAGTTAACATAATTAATCTCCATTTCATCCATGTTGTCGCAAATGATGGATTTCAATCTATTTATGATTACACTGTGTATTTGTGCCACATGTTCTTTGTCTATTCATCAGTTGACAGACATGTACTTTGTTTCCATTTCCTGGCTATTGTGAATAGTGATGCAATGAACATAGGAATGCAGATGCCTTTTCAAAATACTGGTTTCATTTTCTTTGGACACATACCCAGTAGTTGGATTGCTTGATCAGGTGGCAATTGTATTTTTATATTTCTGAAGAATCTCCATACTGTGGGAGGCATTTGTCCGATAAGGTGAAATCCTGAATAGAACAAAAGGACAAATCTTAGATGAGTAAGAGGGAATTTCTGTCTGAATTTGAGCTGGGAAACCAGTCTTTTCCTATCTTTGGAGTCACATGAAAATAATAGCCATTCTTGGAGTTCGAGCCTGGTGGTTTTGTTTTGGTAATCAATACCATCAGCTTTTCTGGTTCTCATGCCTTAGGACTCTATTTGGAAATATACCACTGGCTCTCTTGAGTATAGATATTATTGATTCTGTTTCTCTGGAGAACTCTGATTAAAAGAAACACCAATATTAAAAGATTTAATTTTCTTATGTTGAAAGACATTTTTTAAAAGCATGGGTAAATTCAAGGAAATGATTCAAAATGGGTGAATAATTGCATATTCTTGTGAGTTCACACAAATGTGATTCACATATAACTATATATAGCTATGTATACAGACGAAAGCAAAATGTGTTTCAAGGATGTGCTTTGAAATTTTAACAAAGAGATTCAAACAAGAAGGTTTTTGTATTTTCATCTCAAATGTCCTTGTTTAATGTCTTACAGAGTTCATATTGAGAAATCACAGGAAATCTCACTTAGCAAATGCTGCAAACTCTGAAAAATAAATACACAAAATTACATATAAGAGGTTGTGAGGGGAAAGGGGGGGGAAACAAGGGAGAGAATTAAACAACAGCAGATGAGGTAGAGAGGGAAGATGAGAGGGGAGGGGAGGGGGGATAGTAGGGGATAGGAAAGGCAGCAAAATACAACAGTCACTAATATGGCATTATGTAAAAATTGTGAATGTGTAACTGATGTGATTCTGCAATTTGTATTTGGGGTAAAAATGGGAGTTCATAACTCACTTGAATCAAATGTATGAAAGATGATATGTCATGAGCTTTGTAATATTTTGAACAACCAATAAAAAATAAATAAATAAATACAGATTATTTTATTTAGGTCTAGAGGATAACCTTGGCTCCCCATCATCCCCACAGAATGTGACTTCATTGGCAGGTAGGTTAGTTCAATTTTGAGAAAATAAAATCAGAACAATGAAATAATACCAGTGTTTTCTTCAACATAATTTTAAGTTGCATAGTTTTCTTCTTTTTTGACACATGAAAATCTTCCTTATATTTTTGAGAAACATGATTTCATGAAAACAGTGCTTCCTGGGACTTTTGCAAACCTTTTTGCATAAGTTAGTTATTTTGAAAGAACACACAGATATTTGCTTTAATTGGGTAATATTTGTTGTGCCTTCTAAATCTGATACTGAACTTCTCTGAAAAAAGGTTCACAAAAGGACACAAATTGATCAGGTGACAAAAAGAGAGTCTGTAGTGGCAAATCTCATTTATTGAGTGATAACAGTGAATCAGATATAATGCTAACAGCTTTATTTCAAGTAACACATTTAATTTTTCAAAGATGCAGATGTTGTTATTATGTTATGCTGATTTTTATATATTTAGAACACTATAGGTCTACTAATTTATGTAAGTTCACACTGTTATAAAGTGGCTGTAGTGTGATCTAAACCCAGTTGTTTTGGAATCCAGAGTTCAAACTCTTAATTAGTTTGCTAGCTTATAAATAAAGAAAATAAACAGAATGAGGAGGAACAGAGAAGAGAGAGGAAAAGACAATAATCTTTAAAAATACTTCATTATAAATGATACCTTTTTATTAAAATATTTGAAAAAATAGAATAAATACAAAAGGAAAAATGTCAGCCATAAACCTGAAATTCAAGAAATGTTTCTTATATTTCTCCCATTAGTATACCATTAATTAATTTATTTTATCGTGATTCTATTGTCCTATTATATATTTTATTTGCTATTTTCTCACTAAACATTATTTTTTAGGAATTTTCTACTACTATAATTCTTTGTAAACAATCTAATATTATAAAATATTAAAGTAAGTAAATAAGTTATAATATAATTAACTGTATGTTTAATTTGGGGACATTTTGTTCAGTGATGTGAATGTGATCATCACCCTCTGTAGAGATGTTTCTCATTTCAAATTAATCACCTACCTCTAAATGTCCATTTTATATGAAACTTAGAACAGTTTTTTATTTTTTTCTCAACAGAACTTTTCATTTCAGGGATGATGTAGTGTAGTACCCTCTTATAAAGTATTGCTGTGAATGAATAAAAATGTAAAAACCATTAAATTCTAAATCTTTCACCCATAACACTGTAATTTTCCTGGAGATAAATTATATATCATTGACTTTTAAGATAAAGCACCTCAATGTTAGTTTTCCTATGACTCTTTCATAGGATCCTAGAATACTGATGAGGTTCTTTTCTATAACCATAATGCAGTTTTTAAAAATTTTTATCTTTTCAAAGTAAGCCTTATAATGCTACAGAGTAGAAGTATTCAGATGGAGATTTACTTTTTCACAAAGTAAGCATTATGTTCGGAGCTTTTTTATTTTATGTAATTGCTCATCACTTTCTAACAACTAAGACTTTCATCCCCATATTACTTGAATATAAATCCTAAACCAGACCTGGCTATCCAAATCACAATTGACCTCTGTCCTTTTGAGTGCAGAGAGATTGCCAAAACTTACTTTTTTTTTTCTTTAACCTCTTTGAATTGAGAGAAAGGGTTGTAGGTTTTCTGGGAGTTTATTCATTGAATTTCTCAAAGATGCAGTTGTAGTTTCCAAAATTGTTTCTTATTCTTATTGTATCATCATAACTTGGCTTCCTGAATTTGCATGTATTTTGCCAGAATTAATAATTTCAATGTCAAATATTAGAAGAGGATAATATTTTCCTTAGTCAAGGGTTCCTTTTCAAATTTTGATCATTCCTTGAATTTAAATATAATCCTCCTTTTTTTTCTTCAAATAAATAATTTGCTAATGTAATATCCTGACATTCTCTAACTGTACATTTTCACATGAGTATGAGCAATTGCCTATACACCATGGTCAGGTGAGATAAAAACCTGTTCAGAAAAAGATTGAATGCATGTGTGAAGATAAGATGTAAACATAATTGTAAATATGCATCAATTTAGTAAGTGCTTATGTTTTCCTACAATTTTCACATGAAGGAACTGGGTATAATTATCATTCCCCTTTTATAGATGGAGCAACTAAAACATATATGACATGATAAGTAATAATCTAGAGAGGAGATTGAATTATTTTGCCTTCAGGAGTGTGCTGTGTCACAGACTGGAGTGGAGATCCTCCTGGTGGCCTGTTCCTAAAGGCTTTTTAGAGTTTTGTTGGAGGTATTTGTTGGTGAGTGACTACTCAGTGAGGGTGAGGATGAGCCACCAGTTTGAAGAGCAGTGAGGATGGAATTTGAGGAGTGATAACTGTGAGTCACTCTGTGTGTGAGTGAGTACAACTGTGTATCTGAGGATGGTTTCCCCAAGTCAAATAATTCAAATGGAATCAGGGATTTATATGGAAAAATTAAATTCAAATAATTAGGTTAAATCCTCATTGTGGGATAGTAGGGAGTAGGAAGGTCTATGTATTTTCTACGAAAAGGGATTCAAATTTCATTAAAAGCAAACAGAAATAAATTTTAAAACTAAACTAAACAAAACAACAACAACAACAAACTATGTTCTTCAAACCCTCTAGGAGAAAAACAGTTGAAAACAAAGAAGTACTCTGGATGGCTTTAAAAAACAATCTGGGGGATTTTATCCAGAGTTAGGAATGTGGAATAGTATTTTTTGAATGATTTTCTTATTTCTACCATAATGATAATATTAGCTGGAGGAATGTGAAATTCAGCATGGTTATTTTCTATCAATAAAAATTGCCCAGAGAATTATGGGGAGGTGTCAGCTTAATTCAAGTCTAGCTGGAAAATTGACTTTCAAACAGCCGTAGTCATCTATTATCTCTCATAGTTTCTAGAAAACCCGAATGTCAGGGTTGGACTTATTATCCATAGTCTCATTCCCTTATAGTTCTGTTGGTGGAGATCTGCTGTGGCTGTGGGTTGGTACGTCCACCCAGTGCATCTTCATGTAGCCTGGGCTTGCTTACAACATTGGCTGGGTTACAAGAACAAATAGCTCAAGTTAGAGGGTGAGCCAAGCTGAAGTCATTGCATTTTATATCCCAACCTCAAAAGTCACGCAGCATCACTTCCTCTTCATTCTCCTGGTAGAGAGTTATGAAGTTCCACCCAGGTTTGAGAAAGGAGCATCCATAGACCACACATTTCATTGGAGGATTTCAAAGGCCATATTTTAATAGGAGTATGGAAGAAAGGGTGTGTGTGTGTGTGTGTGTGTGTGTGTGTGTGTGTGTATGCATGCACATGTAAGATAGCAACATGTCAACATGCTTGGAAAACACAATCTGCTCTTCCATCTGACAGTTCTAAAAATTACCAGCCCTGGCAAACCAGGAGGGAAGCAATGAGTCACATTTGGCTCCTGGAGGTATTATATTGAATATGTGAAGGGTTAAGCCAACTCAAAAGGGGATACTTTATTTTGCCTTCTGTATATTGGTGAGTATTTCTACTGAGAAACTAGGAGTTTTGCTTTATGGAACAGGACTGGAAACAGACCTAAAACTAAAGCAACTGTGTCAAGAACAACATTAGGATTGTTTGTAAGTCTCATGAGATTTGGTTGTGTTGAATGGCCAAGGCTAAGCTTAGTTGCCTGACACAGGACATTTCTGGGATTGCTGGATGCTTTGGAGTGATGTTGTCTTGTCAAAAGAGATTGGGGAGCTGAAACCCTACACCCCAGTTCTTGTGTTCCAATGAAAGAAAATTTAAAGTCAGACACCAAAAACCATACAAAAGAACTTTAGTTTGAATGAAAGTAAAGTAAGGCTCAATCAAAGAACCCTCTCAAGAGGGAGAGTGGTCAGAGAGTCACAAAGGAAACGATGCTGCTTCCAAATTTATTGCTGGCCTGATGTTTACCTGCAGAACTGGGTTCCACCTTCTGTGGTCTTTACCAATCGGATGTTTATCTCCTCTTTCCTGTTTGGTGGGGAAGTTTTTGACCTTAGTTGCTCCTCTGTGGAGCTGTCATGGTGGCCATCCTATTCAGGGGTGGGGGGTCTTCATCTACAATCATATGTGTGTTAAAGTGGGTGCTGGTGTCAATGATCAGGCAGACTTCATCTTAGAGCGCTTGCACCGTTACTGAAATTTTCCTCCTGAAATACAGTGAGAAACCTCAGACCATAAGTTCTAATTTTACAATTACTTCAGTAGATCCTGTCATGAGTTAGCCCTATTAATCTTTCTTTTTTGACATATTTCTTAATTGGCTCCCTTGGTTTCCACCTGTTTATTCTCAGGGTTCGTACACCTATTTTCCTACAGGTTACTTGAATGTTCATTAAAGGCAATTCAGAGAAACCTCATGATCCTGGTATATTCCTGGTTCAAATTTCACGGTTCATTACTAACTACTGCCTAACAGTCTGAGTGGAAACTATCTTGTGCAGGGCACCCTAACTGTAGTTTATCCACTTGTTGCCTGATTCTATGAAGTGTTCTCAGAGCGCAGTCACAGCAGCTATAACCATTCAGGCAATTGACCTAGGCTGCCCCACTTTAGAGATATGCAGAAGTTTCTAAGATTACTCTGACAGTTTCTTGTTTGTTCAACTCAACACTTACTAAGTATCTGTTATGGGTCAAACATGTTGTGCTCTGATGATGGCACAAAGATGAACAAAGTTTCCCCCACCCTTTCTAGTAATATATCAAAGAGAGAGACATGCAAATAGGTCATTTTACTACTGGGAAAGAAATAACATGATAAAATATTGAAGAGAAGAAAGCCTTCCAGGAAGATGGGAAAACATCAGCAAAATAATAAAATAGGGACTAATTATTAATTACAGGTCAAAGTGAGAAGTGATAGGAATTGAGGCATGAAATGTAAGTACAGTAGTCCCTTCTCATCTATGGTGTCACTTTCTGAAGTTTCCTTTATTTGGGGTCAACCAAACTTCAAAAATATTAAATGGAAAATTCCAGAAATAAACAATGCACCAGAATTATATTGTTTGTTATTCTGAATAATATGATGAGATCTTGTGCCATTTCATTCTTTCCAGCCCCAAATACAAATCATTCTTTTGTTCAGATTATCCATGCTATATATCCAAACCATCTGTCAGTCACTTAGTAGCCATTTGCATTAACAGGTTGACTGGTGAAGTATTTCAGTGCTGTGTCTAAGTAACTTTTATTTTACTTAATATCTCTAAACCACTAGAGTAGTGATGCTGGCAATTTGTATTATTTCCTTTAAGTGAAAAGGTGAAAGCTCTTGACTTATTCAGAAATTGTATGTTAAGATTGCTAACATTTACAAAAAAATGTAACTTGTATTTATGAAATTATAAAGACAGAAAAAGAAATGTGTGCTAATTTTTGTTGTACCTCAAGCTGCAAAAGTTTCTGTCACAGTGAGTCATAAATTTAAGATGGCTTTAAATTATAGGGTTTGATACTCCCTGTGATATTAGGACCCAATTGTGGGTTGGAACACATCCCCCATAGATAAGGGGGACATAGCATTCTGTGACACAAGAGTGTATTATTGAAGAGCATTACCTGAACTGGATAGACACAATAACTTCATCTTCCTAAATTCCAATTTAGAATCTGGATAAGCAATTTTTGCAAGAAGACATCAAATTTATAAAAGTTAAGAGGGAGAAATAGTGAGAAAGAGTCTTAGAGGTCATTTAGTAGTTAAATAATTCTAGCTACATAGAGGACAATAAATTGGTCTATGAAAGTGAAAGTATATCACTGTTGATTAATTGACTGAAAAGTTAATTGCTAAATTTTTTTCTTGTCCTTATTCTTGAATTTTAAAAAGTATTTTATGATGTCATTTGAAATTAGTTATATCACAGTTATATTGCTTTTTTTATTCCACATGCAGTATCTAAATTGATGCTCAAATTTGTTTTTTAAAGATAGGCCCAGGATAGGTTATCTGTGTTTTATAATGGACTAAAATGCATTTTGAACATGTTATGAATAACCCATGATCAAATATTTGGTAATTTGAAAAATAAGGAATCATAATTCTGGTTTATGACTTCATCTCTCATGTTTAAGATGAAGGAACTATCTTCTAAAATAATAGCCTTTTGTTAAGGGGTTCCTCTAGAAAGTGCTTTCATATGTTACATGTTCTTCTCAGGTACCCCATGAGACAGAGCAACTGAGACTCACAGACATAGGCCCTTGCCATTGTGCAGGGCAGACAGGGGCTGAAATTCCTCCCTGAATCCATGTCGCTGGCCTCTGTGCTGCACTAAGTTGGCTCAGCTGTGAGTCTTCAGTCTCTCAAAAGTACTTTCTCCAATATGACATCAAATATTTGCTTTCCCCCATAGGGAAATAAATGTTTAATTGTTACAACTGTTTAAAAAAAGATCAATAGGCTTTGAAATATTATGTAAAAACAACAAAAATATATCCATTCTACCTCTGTGCTTGAGGAACATGCATTTTCTTGTGATAATATGCATAGAGTTTTATTATTTAAATTTTAAGGCAGTGAAATAGGATCAAACACACTACAAGATAGTGTAAGAAAATTATGCTGATTTAAAGAATGAAGGACAAGGATTTTCTATTTAGTTAAAAAAAAAAAAGCCTCTCCCCTCTCTCTTTGACCTCTCTCACGCCTTCCCCCTAGTACTGTGGTTTAAGTTTTGTCTTTCATAATAATTGCATTCTGTTAAGAACTTCAGCTGTATTATTCAATACTTCAAGTTAGAGATTCAAGATGAATGTGTCTGTTTCAGATACTGGTAAGCATGTCATCTTGGAGTTTACATATAGACAAAGTACACAAATGTGTTTTTGATTGTTTTCTATAAAATCATCTTAGTCTCTAAATGTAAAATGCACAGCAGTTTTAAGAAACAATAGACTGTATACCTTTAACTTAAAAAATCTTCTTTTAAGAGACTTAACACATTAATCATTCTACTAAGTAACTATTTTTTCTTTGTTTCATCTCTAGTATTAAATAATTTTCTTAAGTAGTATTTGAAAACCATATGCCATGGTTTTAAGTTTTATGGTGAATTTAAGTAATTCAACATGAAATATACAGCACAAATTCTGACAGTGAACTCTTAGACCACTATTAAAACATCCTTCTTTTTCTCTTCCTTAATTATTTTTTAAAATAATAGGACAATCGAGGCTTTCATCTTTATCTCTATAACATAGAATCCACCCCTTATTTATACTAAACCTCAATTCTAATAATATCATTTTCTAGGGAGAAAAATCCTGTAAACTTCATGACTTTAAATCTTGGTCTGCTGTTTCCTATCTATTATGGTTTGGATATAAGGTGTTCCCCAAAAGCTCACAAGTGAAACAATGCAAGAAGTTTCAGAGGAGAAATGATTGGGTTGTAAAACTCTTAACCCAATCAGTGATTTAATCCCCTGATAGGGATTACTTGAGTGGTAACTGAAGTGGCGGGGTGTGGCTAGAGCTGGTAAGAATTGGATGTGTGGCTTTGGGGTACAAATTTGTATCTGCCAAGAGGAGACCTGTCTCTCTGCTTTCTGATCATCATGTGAGCCACACTTTTCCACCATGATGTCCTGCCTTACCCCAACCCAGAGGAATGGAGCCAGCCTTCTATGAACCAAGACCTCTGAAACCGTGAGCTCTCAAATAAACTCTTCCTCCCCTACAATTGTTCTGGTTGGGTGTTCAGTCACAGCAGTGAAAAAGCAACTAAAACACTAGCAATGTTACTTTAATTACTTAACCTTTGCATGCTTTAGTTTTAAATAGATACCAATAAAAACCACTACATAGAGTTACTGTGAAGATTAAATGATCAGTTTATTATTGTTTATTTTAATAAAGAGTAAAAATTAGGCTTATTATCCTGATTCCATGATTTTTACTGTTTGTAATGTATTTTCAACTGTAAAATACTGTGTGTTCCCTTTAACCTGAAACATGCCTAATTTCGAGTGTTTCTTATTGGCCCCAACTTTGACACCTCAGCATATGCCATTCTCTTTCACCAGATATTCTCTATCTATTTTCCTGTTATCAGAATCTATTTACATTTGATACAGCCTATGTCAGTCCCAAGGTAGTACACATAAAACCTCAAAATGCAGGGAAGTTCAGCCCAATAGAGGCTTTATTGCCACTTCCCCCAGGAACAATCTGAAGCTGTGGATTTAGGTCAGCGATCCCTTAAACTAACTGGGCAAAAATCACCATGCAAATGTAAATTGGATTCTAAGTATGCTTGCCAAGAAGTAAGACTAGACCAGAGTGTAAGTTTTCTCTTATATGCATGAAGTTAGTAATTATATCAGCTTTCTATACTCAAAATCATATCTGTGATTCTTGATTTATTTGATGATCTTATGAGGCTCTTTAGTGCATTAGCCACTGTTTTAATTCTATTTCTGAGATGTGATTTTCAGAAAACACTTAACTGTAAGAATGTGTTTCTTTTCTTTTTTTTTATTTATTTTTTAATTTATTTTTTTTATTGGTTGTTCAAAACATTATAAAGCTCTTGACATATCATATTTCATACATTAGATTCGAGTGGGTTATGAACTCCCAATTTTACCCCAAATACAGATTGCAGAATCACATCGGTTACACATCCACATTTTTCCATAATGCCCTATTAGTAACTGTTGTATTCTGCTACCTTTCCTATCCTCTACTATCCCCCCTCCCTCCCTTCCCATCTTCTCTCTCTACCCCATCCACTGTAATTCATTTCTCTCCTTGTTTATTTTCCCATTCCCCTCACAACTTCTTATATGTAATTTTGTATAACAATGAGGGTCTCCCTCCATTACCATGAAATTTCCCTTTTCTCTCCCTTTCCCTCCCTCCTCATGTATCTGTTTAATGTTAATCTTTTCTTCCTGCTCTTCCTCCCTGCTCTGTTCTTAGTTGCTTTCATTATATCAAAGAAGACATTTGGTATTTGTTTTTTAGGGATTGGCTAGCTTCACTAAGCATAATCTGCTCTAGTGCCATCCATTTCCAGGCAAATTCCATGATTTTGTCATTTTTTAGTGCTGCGTAATACTCCACGATGTATAAATGCCACTTTTTTTTTTTAATCCATTCATCTATTGAAGGGCATCTGGGTTGGTTCCACAGTCTAGCAATTGTGAATTGTGCTGCTATGAACATCGATGTAGCAGTATCCCTGTAGTACGCTCTTTTAAGGTCTTCAGGGAATAGTCCAAAAGGGCAATAGCTGGGTCAAATGGTGGTTCCATTCCCAGCTTTCCCAGGAATCTCCATACTGCTTTCCAGATTGGCCGCACCAGTTTGCAGTCCCACCAGCAATGTACAAGAGTACCCTTTTCCCCACATCCTCTCCAGCACTTTCTCTCTCAAAAGATTATAAACAAAAGGTAAGACTATTAAATGCTCTGGCTTAACAAGACCTCATTCCAAGGATCTCCCCAACTTGATTTTTTCAAGACTAGCTCTGATTCTTGGTTTCTTCCCTTTTCACTCATGGACTTCCTCAGAGTGCCCATCACAGTTTGCACCTGTCTTGCTGCACATGTTCATTCATATTTCCTGAAGTTTTCTGTGCACTCAACTTATCTCATTTAGAAATTGTGTTTTATCTACAAGTATTTGGTCAGTAGGAATTTTTAATATTTTATTTTATACTATTTTCAATGTGTAATGTCCATTCTATCAAAAGTGATTCTATGTTGAAGCTTTAGAGAGTTGTACTTTTAGAAAGCTTGAGACTTTTTAGATGAAGCTAATATATCTAAAATTTTTAGCAGCTATGATTGACAGTTATTCAGCTATTCGGGGACTTAGTGATTAGTCATATATGGATTCATATAGTTATGTGGTCTCTTCTAGACATGTGACTGCCACAAGTCCCTCTTTCTATTATTGTAAAATGGGAAAGGAAAAATGTGAAATGGTTGTAGTGAAAGTAGAATGAGAACCTGATTATAAGTCAAATGCCTAGTTTCTGATAAGTGTTCAGTGAAAATTATCTTATTACTCTTTGTAATAATATTATATTCATGTATTTCTTTATCACTTACAATTATTCATCACAGCTTTGGAATAAAGTAGTGTATAATAAAGAAAAATAATCTGATATTCGTTATACATTTTGTATTCTTTAGATTTAATATAGTAGTATTCCAAACTATTCCAATACCAATGAAACAATGGTGTTGTAGATATGCTCTTTATTTTATGTCCTTGATTTGCAAAGAATTTTCTTAGAAAATATATATGTGTACCCATATATCTCTCTTCTTCCACTTGTCACTATCATAAACATTTTATAGACGATATAAACATTTTATAAGTAATATAACCCCAATTGATTTATGAGATATATGGTATTTCAAAGTTTTCTTTGAACTCTTTTTACATTAAACATGACCTAAACATTAGAAAGTGAAGTGTAAACTGAAATTTTTATTTAGTTTTATAAATGTAAAAATTGTTTTTGCAAGTTGAAATACAAATAGCTCATATGTTCATTTGCTTTATTTTATGATTGACCTTCATAAGTACCTTTTTTTGCTCCATAAGTATATGTATTTTATGTGTATAGGTAGTTCTGGATTATTCAATTTTTAGGATTATAGGAGTTTCTATATAATAACAAAGAAAAAGTAATTTTAAAATAGTAAACTCATAAAGATTAATGGTGTTGTAAATAAAAATGCAAAAAGAGCTTAAAATTGCTTATCTTGAATTTTCAGAAGTTCTAATTGCAAATATAAGTTGTGGAATGATATTTTCTCTGAGACATGCTAAAACAGCTTTTCAAGAATAGCTTATGCATTCATTTGATGTGTATAAGATAAAAAAGCCTAGGATTGCTGTCATAGTCTTTATTTCTTATGCAATACAACAGCTTGAGTCTTTATGCGGTATTTTGAGCATCTATCACTTTCATCATCAAATCATCTGAAAAGATAAACTAGCCTAACCAAGGCATTTTTATGGTGCTATAGTTTTCTCATACATAATGATGAAGATATCATACCACCCTTCCATAAATTTTGCTAACAAATTTAACTTGGTTGAAGTCTATATACTGCTTCTAAAAGACTCTCTTCAAACATAAATTTCACAAGAAAATACTCCACTCATTACTCTGAACAAATGCTTTAGTAGGTCTGGGGAATGAAATGCTGAATTGCTCTTGGAGCAGTAGAAGCAATATTGTGCATAGTAGATGCTTAGCACAGATGATCTTGATTGAATTAATGGTTGATGCAATGAAGTTATACAATGCAATATTTGGGCCCAGGAAACTTGCTTCTGTTCAGCTTAGACAGATAATGCATCAAATTTTATATATATATATATATAATCATAGTTTTTAATCTCATCTTCTTTTTAAAAAATCCATTGGAGAGGGACACAGTATGTGGTCTTGACTTAGGGTCAGTTTGAGAAGGCACAGATTGAAGCTTGTGGGAAAGGCTTATCTGCTTTCTTAATATAAGGCACCTGAGCTTTATCCATATACTGTGATGCAAAGGTGTGAGCTCTAAATAGGACCTCACCTATGGTCAAACTGAAAATATGAAGGAAGACTTTATAATTTTTATATAACTAAAACCTGATAGTGCAGCAAAGCTTACAGTCCAAACTTCCTGAACCTTGTCTTACCATTGAAACCTTTGTTAATTTTGAGCCATTAAATTAAATCTTTTGCTTTCTCTCTTAATTTTGTTTCTGTTTAGAAATTTCTGTTTTATTTTTTCTCTTTTTTGGCATATTGAAGTATTTCACTATACAGAAATTGTAGAGGAGATAATACCATTGTGTCCATTACCCAACTTTTGCATATTTGACTTAAAACTTATAACACATCATAAATATAATTTACATTACTATGTAAGCCTCCATAATTGCACTCTTCTTTTTCTCTTCCTCTGTACCTGGATATAAAAAATAATGCTAGACTTAGTGTTTATTATATTGCATTTTAAAATATGTTCCACATAGGTATAAATCCATGTATAGTATGTGTAATTATTTTGAATTCTGTCTGCTTTGTGTCATATGTAATTATTGTGCAAAATGATGTATTGTACATAGTATGTTTTCTAAACTTTGAGTTATAGTTCATGAACTTTGACTACTAACAAATATTGCATTATAAAATATAAAGGACATTTAATACTCCCATCCCCCTCAGCATATTATGGATCAGCATCCTTTAATCAGAGAAATCATTTGGCATTTGGTTTTATGGGACTGCCTAATTTCACTTAGTATTATATTCTTTAGCTTCATCCATTTACCTGCAAATGCCATGATTTTATTCTCTTTTATTTCCATTGTGTATATATATCACATTTTCCTTCTCTATTCATCTACTGAAGGGTATCTAGGTTGGTTGGATTAAATGAACTCTAGATAGGGAAAAGGGAAAAAGGGGGGAGAGGGGAAGGGAGGAGCTTAGGGGTAGGAAAAATGGTGGAACGCGAGGGTCATCATTACCTTAAGTAGATGTAAGAAGATACGAAGGATGTGGCTCTACTTTGTGTGCAACCAGAGATATGAAAAATTATGCTCTATATATGTAATATGAATTGTAATGA
>NW_026694847.1:0-113022 GCF_021218885.2 Marmota monax
AGTGCCTCATATGTGCAAGGCAAGCACTCTGCCCCTGAGCCACAACCCCATTCCTATTATTAATATTTTGTACATCATTCCAGAATTTATTCTGTATATAAATAAAAGCTGTCAGAGAGTGGAGTGGGATATCATCCATCTTCAGTTTTCGGTGTTCGCAGGTTATTCTGGCTCAGAGCAGTGTCTGAGTTCTGGGCAGTTGTTGCTTCCCCTCTTCCCTCCCTGTCCCTTACCTGTCTGTTCACCTCAGCAGTCTACTTTACTTCAGCTTAGGAGTCAGCAGAGGACAGGAGAGTTTACCCTGTGGTCTACCTTTCCTATGGGAATCTTTGCATTTTTTTCTCCTAATTCCTCTTAATAAAACTTGGAGGCTTTGTCTTTAGCAATTCTTAACCGACCTAATCATTCAAACAAGAGATGTTTATTGAATGCCTGTTCCATGTTAGGCATTGTTCTAGGAACTTGGGGACATACCAGTAAATGAAGCAGACAATGCTCTTCTGGGGATTAAATTTCAAAAGGGGAAATAGACATTAAACAAAGTCATAATAAATTAGTAAGCTATAAAGCATTTTGGAAAGTAATCAGTATGTACAAAAAGAAAAAAAGCCAGACTGGTACGAGGGGTATCTGAGTACCAGGGAGGAGGTGGGAACATGTCGCTATTTTAAGTGGGATAATTATGGAAAAGGTGACATTTGAACAGATTTTTAAGGACACAAGAGAGTTGGCCCTGTTACTATCTTTAGAAAAACATTGTATTTAGTTTGTTTTATTTAATTAATCCTTAAAAACTTCCTTATCATCTATGAGCATATATTTAGCACTTTTGAAAATCATGTTATTAGCTGGGCATGGTGGCACATGTCTGGAATCCAAGCAACTCAGGAGGCTGAGTCTGGAGGATCACAACTTCAAGGCCAGCCTCAGCATTTAACAAGACCATGTCTCAAAATAAAAAAAATAAAATAAAAAAAGGACTTGGGATTTAGCTTAGCGGTAAAATACCCCTAGGTTTAATTCCTAATACTAAAGGAAAAAAAAAAGAGAGAGAGAGAGAGAGAAAGAAAAACAGGTTATTGGCTAGAAATGGCATTGTGTTACACTTGCTTCATTTGTAATCATAAAATTCCCGAACATACAGTGCACAGGTTGCATACCAACTGAAACTCAGTGGATATACATATATCACAAATATTACCCATCTCATTCTAAAAATATAGTTTGTCTGTGGTACTAGTGGTTATGGTTATATTGAAAACCTTTCTCATCTCCATCCACCTTGCACCCATCAAGCAGAATGAGCTGAATTTGGCCAAGTAAGATCACAGAATTACCATACAGGTGACTGCAGTTAATTAAAGGACTAGTAAGTGGAACTGAAAATTTGATGTCAGCATGAAATAAATTGATTTTGAACATTTGAATGATTTTTTTTGTAAATTGGAGATGATCACCCATTTATCTTGGGCTTTTTAATGTTTTTCTTTAATAAAAACATACTATTAAAGGATAATTTGGAGCCTGTTTTCCTCTACATAAAACGATTAAGACTGACTGAGTTGCCTATTCATTGATTCTGTTCATGTTGATTATTTACTTTTTAGGAAATGCAACCAGGCAATTGTTAATTTGTCTATTTCTATCATGAATAAAATAATCCTACTATCCTTTTTTCAAGCTAAAAGTTTACTTTAGTTGATGAGTATTCTGAGATTTTTAGTAATAGTTCTTGAGAAAACGTGGCAGTTCCAGCATTATTTCTACGTGAGTCAGGATTTTGTCCCTACTCTTCAATCAAGCTAGAATCCACAAGTAATTTGTGCATGGACGTTGCAATCATCTATAAGTCTCAACTGCAAAGTTTTGTATTGTTAAAGTACACAGGAGTACAATTTATTGGATATACATATTATAATTTTGAACTTATAAAAATTAATGAATACTCTTAAGAAGTCATTTTTAGTGGAGATTCTGGGGATTGGATAAAGGTTTCCACTTCTAAAATATTTTGTTATTGCTTGGTGGCTTGAATCCCTCAGGAGAAACAAGAAGTACAGATCAATAGAGTGCTTTTTGAAAACTGAAAGTATTGTCAGCATTTGCATTCATGTGTTGCAATTGCAGATGAAAACAAAAGCTATCCTTGCTTCCACTTTTTAAATGCAACCAAATAATCGAGTCCTTTGAGATATCAATCAACTGAATTATTTCCCACTCTTCCCAGTGGATCTAGCCAGGCTTGGAGTGGGATCAGCAAGAGCAGCCTGCTTAGGGATGCTGCTGGGACAAAATGTTGGCCACTGACTAGCAATTGTATTGTGAGTTTGTTGCCTGGAGGTAGATCATGAAAAAGTGAGTGAAGTAAATGCAGAGAAAGAAAACTGATAGGAAGGAAAAGAGTTCCATCAGGAACAGAGGAGATGACCCCAAGGGCAGATGAAGTTTATTTTGACTTGATTTTATTTTTTTCTTAATAATAGCTATGCTCCTGATAAAACAGAAAGGAGTAGCTCAGCACAGCTTTTAGCACATGGTGAGATTTCTGACAGGTAACTAACTCTGAGGAGATTTTAAAAACACGATGAGCACAACTGATACAGGTTCTCATGAATATTTCCTACTGAAGAACACTAGGTTTTAGGAATCATGATGTTGGTAAAAACAAAGCAACAATGTTATTTCAAAATAATATTTTTTTTCCCTTGGGAGATTAAAATATTCTAAATCAGGATCAAATATTTGTAATTATAGCAAGAATAAGAAAGCAAAATAAAAGAAAAAGAATGAAGAGGGAAGAAAGAAAAATGAACAGACTAATGGGCATAGGTTTTGAAAAAGATTTTATTTTGAGATTTAATGGATTAGTAAGATATAAAGCATTTTGGATTAAGATTAAATCATATTACAAATAGCTCATGTATTTAAATATCTCTGGAAGTGCTGAGCTATATTTGTAAAAAAAGAAATATGTGTGTAGTAGAGGGTTATGAGGACTCAGAGTCTTATGTGATTTGTTTATTAATGAGTGTTTAAATGATCAGTTTGGCATAATGTACTTGGATGTTTACATTTTTAATAATAATTATATACCAGCCTGAAAACAGAAAAAGTATCTAGAATGTGTACCTATTCAATTTCAATTTCTTACAAGGATTGTTGTTGAAAAGTTGTATGAATATTAAGGTTTTTTTCTTCCTTTTTTCTTTTTTTCGCTGCATAACTAACGTGTAGTGAGAGAGATGTCCGAGTCATTTTCAGAGTCTATTGTCTGTAACATTTTAGTTTATTTGCTGTTTCAAAATCCCTCTTTGGTTGAAATTCTTGCATATCACTTTGGCAGCCTAAGAGAACTTTCACAGAGGAAAATGTCAGTGCAGAGTTGATCATGTGCTGAGTTTACTGAGAAACAAATTCACTTTTGGTGAACCTCACATGGTGATGCCTTCATATGGTGATGGTTCATTAAACAGAAAAGACAGCCGTGGAAATGTTGTTTACGTGAATGATCCAAGCACAAACACTGTTGTTCATTCTTTAGGTGCCTCTGTGCAGGTTAGGAAACCAGTTCTCAGAAGGGCCACTGCACAGGCCCCTAAGGAGCCTCATCTGTACACCGGTTGAGTACAAATGTGAAAATGTCACTTCCCTCCAATATATAATATGCTTTGCATATTTGGGCTTATTTTACCAGAAAATATGGGGATAAAATTTGTGAAAGGGACAATGGTCAGATTTCTTTCTCAAGTCTGTAAGATCCTGAGTGACCCCATCTGTCCTGTCTCACTGGGTTTATTTTGTGCCATGTGCCCCTGGACAGCTAACTTTCTGGTCACAGTCTCATCATCCTGTATTCTGTCCCCTGAACAGGTGATGCTCTTTCTTGCCTCAGATCTTATACCTGCTGCAATACCTCTCCTTCCTGTCTCCTGTGGGTTCCCTGGCCCTTCTAGGGTCATCCCCTTTTTGCCATCTTTTAAAGTTATAGACTACTCCTTTGTAGCATTTGTCATATCACAAATGTAATTAAATTATTAATTTTGTTACTGGTGCCTCACAGTGTGTCAGCTCAGAGAGAATGTTAAGTTCCATATAGTCACCTGAAACAGAGCCATGAACACAGGAGATATGCAACAAATACATTCAGATGCATGAATACAAAAATATCTATATAGATAATTTATATACATATATATGTCTATACTTTTATCTGTTGGTATGTCCACATGTAGATCCATGTGTATATTTTTATATATCTATATGTGTGTGTGAAAATATATATGTGTGTATATATATATATATATATATATATATATGTGTGTGTGTGTATGCATATATATATATGGAAACCTGAAAAGATTTTCTTGAGGTCTCATAGTAGATGGCTTTATATTGGAACATCAGTTTTACGGAGTAGGCATATAGCAATATATGATTATTTTTTGAAATTCTGAATGTTTTTCACAGCTTCCCAATTCTGTTTTCTTTCTAGTCATAAGGATAAGATTTTGTTGAGAAGTGTAGGACACATAAAACTGCATTCCTCTCCTAATAACTAATGACAAGCAATTAAATAGTATATTCTGCCATAGGAGATTTGGGGCTTTAAAATTATTGTGTAAGGGCATTTTGAAAACTTGCCTTTTCCTTAGGATCTTAGGATTCAGGTACTGAGATACCTTTATATCCACATCCTTTTTTTTTTCTTTTTTTTTTCTTAATATCAAAAGTTAGTCTCTGGTAAGAATTGTGATTTTTAGACCCAAAAGTGATCCTGCCAAGATAATTGGGGTCACACAACTCTCAAGGCTCAGCCAGACCTTGGGGAATAGATAAGAGCATCAACTCAAAAGGCATTTCCTCCCAGAAGTCTTGGCTGTTCATATCCTCCTGATCTTTCGAATCAGTTGGTAGGAATTATTTTTCTCTTTCCTTCGCTACTTTATTTTTTCTGCTCCTACATACTCCTGAGGGCTTATTAGAGCCACAAATTAAGAATAAGCAGTGTGACTACCTCAGACTTCCCTGTTGAGGTCACATTCTTAACTTTTCTTTACCTTAGACTGTTACAAAGAAATTTTGAAAAGGATACTTTCTTCATTTAAACTTTTTTTTTTTTTTTTTTTTAATGCATTACATGTCTTAAAGGGGCCTGGTTTAATTTTGGTGCAACATTTTGGGCCTTCTTATTAGCCTAGTTTGTTGGAGCTACATTGTTGCAGGTTTTAAGTGGTAGTAGTCATGCTAGAGTGGCTTTTTGAAAAAATAGATACTTTCTTCATGATAAATTTATATATCTTGTTTTCACTGCTAAATTATATGGCATTCTCATAATGCATTTATTCATGTCTTCTCAACTATTTTTTATAAACCTTTTATTTTGGAATAAGTTTAGACTTTCAGAAAGGTAAGAAAGACTGCATAAGGAGCTCCTCTACCCTCGCAACCCAGTTTTCACCCATGTTAAAATCATTCATTATATGATACATTGGTCAAAATTAATATTTAATAATTATTAATTAATAACAAAAACAATTGATTAATATTAATATTAATGCCATTTTTTTCACTGAATTCCTTCTATTCCAGGATCCTAATCAAGATACTGTGTTCATTTAGTCTCCATAAAAATGAAATTAAATTTTAAAAATGAGATGAAGGTTATCCAAGAGACTGATACTAGGTATCATGCAGTGTGACAGTAATGAGAAGAGATATATATTGTTTGTACATCTCTCAAGGACAGTGTCATCCTGTTACAGTGTCCCAAACCCAGTGCTGAAAATGTCTTTGTTTAGAGGAGGATACGTTTTTTCTTCCCATGTACTCCTCACTGTTATGAAGACACCTATTTGGGAATTTATATTATTAGCATTTATTATTTAAGGAATCAAGACTAGAAATAATTAAGACAATTATCAAGAATAATTATGCAAACTGATTTTATTGCTGTGTTTTTAACTATGGGGAGATAATTTGATGAGTTTTCAGTTTCAGGATACAGTAAAAATAGAATATTTTATGAAGATTATTACAGTTTCTGTGCATTTTCAATTATTCACTTTATTGTAATATGTATGTCACACTTGTTTTTATTAGAAATCTTGGTGCTAAAATATAACCCTTTACCTTTTAGGTGCAGAGATACAACTTGTAATTTTCAAACACTTAAGAAAACAATTGACCATTTCCTATAATGTCAAATACTTGAGAAATTTTTATGAAATATATTTAAAAATTTATGCTTATTATATTTAAAAAAATTTTATGCTTAAAATTACTTATCAAATGTTTAAGAAATACATCTAGATGTAAGAGTATTTTTTAGGATCGTAGAGGTGGGTTATTTTTGTCCATAAACTGAATGCAGAAATTTTATGAGCCCAGTGTTGCTTTTTATTTGGGGGCTCTTATATAAAAAATCATTAGGAGTTTACTCACTTTTCAGTCATTTAAAGATCAGTCACCTTTAGCCATGAACTGCCATATAAACTGGGTTGTTCATATGGTACAATCTTTTAGAAGGTACATTATGTAATAATTGATCTACGCATCAATATATCCTCCTTCAACTAGATACACACTTGGAAATTGTAGGTGAGGAAACTAATGTGAACAAAATGAGATGTTGCTGAGAGTAGAATAATGATTACTAGCCCTTGTTTACCCTCAGCAATGTCCACATTACTGATAGATCATTTACACATTACACCCATCATATTGGCTTCAGTGTGCCTCTGCAGTGATTGTATTGCCTTTCCTTTCTAAAATATATATATATTTAAAGGCAGCCATGAAACATGAAAGGGCATCAGGATTAGAGCAAGACTTATTTCTAATCATGGAACAATTACTTTAACTCTGTGACCTTTGGCATTATACTTGCTCTCTTAGGGTGTCTCAGTCACCTCATCTGTGAAATGAAGAGTTGAGACTAAAACCTCTAAGGAGTGTGTTGAATTTATAGATGGGTGGTTTTATAATTAGTTTTGTCATAGCCATGAACCATTTCTATTCAGCATCTGTCAGACTGTGGGACAATCTGACCTCAATCATGAGTTTCTCTAATAACCTTTCATCATGGTAGGAACAGAGGTGACATGTTCAAATGTCTAAAGTTATGTTTGTATAGTGCTCAGTGGAGGTGGATGTAGAGAGCTGATGACCTAATGAGCCAGTGCTCTTTCTAATGATGCCTGGGGTTATTCAGCTGCCCAGAGGAGAGCCAGATCACCTGACCTTTCAGAGGAAGCCATGTAAACTGCCTTTTATGTGAATTTTCTAATGTTCAAGTCTTTCCAATGTTCAAGTAATTCAATTAAAGAAATCTATCCTGTGGACTACATTAAATATTTAGTTGGTTGGAACGCTTCCTTTGCCAGTTTGTGGTTTCTGTTGTTTCAATGACTTTCCATGCTTTTGCCCACCCCAACAGGAAGCAGTGCCTTTCCCATTATAACCTAGTACACACACATTTGTGTATTTGTATATGAAACTGAAATAAAATGTTGTGAACACTAAGTCCTGCAATTATGTTTCCATTTTATTTTATATAGCAGGTTTCTATTATATTCTGAATTTTTATACTTCACTTCTTAAAAAAATACTTGTACTCAACACTCATTAAATAATCTTAATGATTCTCTAAAGGGTTGACTTCCTATCCATTACTCTTATGAAAAAAAAAAAAAAAAAAACTATTTGGCATTGTTCTTGACACTCAAATGGGATTTTCCAATTTAGAGATTAGGGATCCAAAAACATCCCAGAGGTAGTTTCCTTGGCTTGAAATCTTAGAGTACATTCTCTAACCAATGTTGATGTACGGCTTGCTGAGGAGTTGAGACTTCCATATAGCCAAGTAATCAGGATAATCAGAACTCACACACCCAACTTCTTTAATTTTATTTTTAAAAGAGAGAAGAGACAGGTATGATGTATATGAACCGAAAGAGCATCACAGCTCTTTTTTGGTGAAAGGGGTCATCTTCTCCCTTTTAGGTGCCCACAGGTAGTATGTCTAGGTGTTTGTTTACATGCACAGAGCTGTGTTCATATGTAAGTGCACTGGTCTCTTTATTTATTTATTTTTGCTGGTAAATAAAAGTCAATTCCATAATGTATATTGGATTCGGTCCACATGATTTATATTTTTATTAGAAGTTTATATTTTCTACATAGTGTCAAGCTCATTGGAAAGATTTCTTTCTATGCTCTTATATTTTGATAGTTGGTAAGTCACTTACGGTGGTAGTGTTTTTTATAATGTCATAAAAAGAGGCTGAAAAACCTGAAATCATACTGTTTATGCTTCATGTGAATGGGGTTTGTTTTTAAGAGAAAATATGGGCAAAGAAAAATTATTAAAGATATATAAAAATAAAGAGGTAATTTAGGGCTTTCCAAATTAAATATTTCTTTTAAACGCTATAAGGCATATTTTATATTTTGGTAGTTATCTGTAGTGGACTATCCCAATACTATGTATTTTCTCAATAAATTATTTAATATCAAAATTACACTACTCTTCATGAATGTTTGCATCATTAAAAATAAAATTAAAAAATCTTGTGTATCTACAAATTTTATTTTAGTTTTTATACTTGCTTACAAATATACTTCTTAATTCTGGATCCCAAATTGGAAGAATACATCAGTATGAGGTGTGTTCTTGGTAACTTATTTTTTGGTAATTTAAAATACAATCAGAGGCTCCATTTGTATTTAGTTTGGCAGTGTAGTCAGATAAAAACATGGTCTTCTACTAGTAAGGTGGACATGTACCAGCATTTATTGAACATTCACCATGCAAAGTGCTTTTCATGCATCACTTTATGAATTTTCAGGGCACTTATGTGGTAGTATTTTTCCATTTGCATTTTATGAGTAATGAAGCTGTGTTAGTGGCAATGTTGGAGTTGGTGGCAGAGCCTATGCTCTAAACCACTGTGATATTCTATCTCCATATTTAACTTTACAAATATTTACTTGCAAGCTAACAATAATAAATCCGTATTATGTGAGGGGATGCTTATATATACAAATAGGACTAATGTTCAGTGGGTACACAATAGTAAATATGTATCTGTTGGGTTATGAAAATAATAAAATGTCTTTGTATACAGTGAAAGATGTTGATTGGACTGCCCTCCATCATCCACCACTCAAAATTTCTCCTTACTGCCTCAACAGGTTGTCCAGGATTCAGAAACAAAAAGACTATTGACTGATATAGCAGAAGTAGTACAATAGGGCAAGCTGCTTCTGAGTGCTGAACATGACCTTCTGATTGTTAAATAGTTTGAAATCATGCCTGCATATCAGTGTTAACTGAAGAGACAGATGCTAAGTTGTTCAAATCACATTGTCTGATCTGATAAACTGAAAGCACTCAGTGGGGAGGTGACCCAAGGATTTTGCCAAAGACCTCTGCTCTTGGAAGAGTTAAGCATGGACACTGGGGTCCAATGAAGGGGATTTGGAAAATTCTAAAGAGCTCAAAGCATTGTGTTTCCAAGCTGGCAAAATACTCCCAGATTCTTGGATCCTTCTTCATTTCCCAGCAAGTACCAAAAAGAGGAGGAACCAATATGTAACTTCTTGAGGTATAATATGGGTAGTGAGACAGGAAACAGAAGGAGTCTCCCCAGTCCCAGCTTCCCAGTGGATCTACCATTTATAAAAACATGTACCCACAAAATCAGTGAGTTTTATATATCTTAATTTTTTATAGAATCTGACTCCAGTGATAGAAGAGAAATGTTGGGTAATGAGAGTAAAAACACCAATTTTTATGGAATACGCATGATGAACTCTAGATTTAGGATGAACTTTCTCAGCTTCTGTGTGCTGATAATGTTAGTGCCAAGTCTGAAGATACTGAGGAAGGTAGAAGGTGTTTTTCAAGTTCAGAAACTTGATTTCAAAAAAGAAAGCCAAGCATATGTAACTGTTTCCAGTATATAGTCTGTAAATAAACTACATGATGGATGTTTACTATTCATTTTTCTAAGCTGTACCTACTTCTAAGTAACTAACCAAAAATAAATTAGCCTTCTCAGCTTCAACCTTACTTACCTGAGCACACACAGTCATTGTTTTTCAGATGAGGATACATCAATATTTCCTCATCATTTGTTTACATTGTTTGAATACTCTATAATGCTATCAGGAAAGCTCAGCCAACCCTCAATTACAATTTGGCAAATGTTTAAAAGAGTAATGAACAAAAAAAATTATAAGTATTGGGGACTTTTCATTAGAGGTTAAAATAAAATGTTGCATGTGAGTTGAATCAGAATCATTTCAAAGAAAAAGTGGATGTATAGAGAAAAATAGCAAGTCCTGGTTGACATAGTAGCTTCAATTTTAAGGACTGAATGTTATAATTAACCCTAAAGTCTTGAGGTTCTTCTTTTGTTGTTGTCCTAGAATTATCTTTTATCAGTAGAACTGGAAATAAGCAAGGGCAGGACCCATGATATCTTTTCATGGATTTACTGTAATGTAACATTGTGATGGCATCTGGCTTGCCATTGACCTAAAGGTAGCTAAGAAGTTAGGGAACAGACAGTGATAATCACTGCCACAGGACTTCCAAGATTTTTGCTTTCAGTTAAATTCTACAAATTAGATTTTGATACACTGAATTGACTTTAAATGCTCAGAAACCTAAGAGCCGAGATCTCTCAGACTCCATGTTAGAACACTAGCTCTTCTTTTGGTCTCCTGACATATATACACACACATGCATACCCACAAACACATTTGCACACACATATACAATATGATATTTTTCTATAATAAAGCTGAGTTACCATTCTACAAAAATCACATTGATCTGACTTGTTTATACCTCCAAGTTGCTTAAACTTGCATGTTTTTCTGCCTTTATGTAGTTATTTTTTAAAAGATAAACTTGTTATGATGATTTTCTTCTAAAACTCAAATACCAACAAATCTACTCATTGTTAAGAAGTGGAAGTGGTTCTCTGTGGTATCCTCCATCAACTGAAATCTCAGGCTGGGCTGTAAGATCTTTCTTCATCTCTGGTCTTTCTACTTGTGGAAAGGTTTCCCCTGTATTTTCACCTTCAGCTAAACTTAGGCAGGCCTCCTTCATCATATCTTATTTTCTCTGTTTCCCTAGCCTGAAGCTACCTCTGCTCTGTGTTAATTCACATCCTGTGTCTTTCTTGCTTAGCACAGTGTACCACCTATTTTTCATTCCTGATGTTTTTTCAACTGTTCTGGTCCTCCATGAGCTCCCTTTTTATGGCCCTGTTATTTCGCGCTGTTACATTGTCACTGCTTCACATTGCCCTGAGCATCTTAGTGTATCAACTAGGTTACGAACTTTCTGAAAGAAGGGACCACAATTTATATTTCTTTGTACATCTGTTGAATCTTATATGTATGGAGAGTCTCAGCATATACTTCTTGATTCTTTAAAATGTGCCTTTGTGTTGTTGGCATAGAGAAAAACGACATATGTTAATAGTGGTTTAGGAACCTAGGTATGCCTGGCTAACGGGGAAAGGGTGGGGCATTATCTCAATTCTAGTAAGTTTCAAATCTTTTAAATAAATGGTTTTATGTTTCATGGCTACAGAATTGTCAAACTCTAGGTGATTAATTTCGAATTAATTAATTCAACCAATATTTTTGCAGCACCTACTACACATAGATTGCTGCTAGGCACCTAGGAATACAATGTTGGGTAAAAACTGTTAGGCCTCTGAACTCTTGGAGTTTATACTCTACCCTAATAGACTAAAATTATATAATTCCTCACAGATATGTATAATTGTAGGTCTATCAAGTACTACAAAAGATGCTTAAGGAGATTTTTCAAGTCAGGAAAATCAGAGCAAACTTTGGGGAAAAAACAATTGAAGAGTAGGTCAGAGTTAACTGAGTGCCAAGTAAGACCCTGTCTTTAAATAACATATAAAATTAGAGACAGGGTCTCACTGAGTTGCTTAGCGCCTCACCATTGCTGAAGCTGACTTTGAACTTGAGATCCTCCTGGCTTAGCCTCCTGAGCCCCTGGGATTATAACCATGCACCACACTGCGCCCAGCCTTCTATTTTCTTTGGATGTTTGGCTTTTTTTGGAATCCACATGTAAGTGAGATCATGCAGTATTCATCTTTCTGTGACTAGCTTATTTTGATAACTGGCTGCAAAACTATTTACTAGATATTAATTTCATTTTTTTGATATATCATGTATTAAATATGGATAACAAGAGCTCCCTCATCCTATTGTTGTTCTCCTAAGATTGTGTCTGGCATGTAATCAATACATGATAAATGCATGTTAATTTTCTCTGTGCATTTGGGAATAAGTCAAGCTTATTTCAAGCTTTATCAAATGTCACTCTGCTAAATCCAAGAGTTTCTACCAATGGTCATTGATTCCTTTGATCAATGGGTAAGACCATTTATGTAAGTATAAGAAGAGATAAACATGGGAGAGAAATTTCTGTTGATATGGAATTAATGTCACTTCAAGGGTATGGAGAAACATCAGTAATGCTAGAAGGAATTCTTGGTTCATCAGAAAGAAGACACTTGTGGTTTATCAGACATGGTGGAACACATTCTTTTGTTTTGCTAACATGGTGTCTTATGCTCTTAACAGATTTAACTATTTGAATGGATTTATGAATATTTCCACCAAGACCTCAAGTCCAGGAAGTACAGAGAATCTCATGGATTTATTTACTCTGTTAGGACCAGAGGAGAATTTTTTTTTCCTTTGAAACCATAGCAAAAGTGAGTTTCAGGTATCCTCTCAGATTCTAGTTCATAATCTAGTCTGAAATTTTGGGAAAAATAAGGGTACCATAAGTTTCATAGTAGTGAAAGACTATATAATAAACAGACTGTTTTCATAAGACCACATAAGCTTCTCAAATAATTGATTCAAAATTCACTTTGCATCTCTCGAAAGCCACTGATGGTTCCTTTAATAGATAAGGCTAGAGAGATGGTTGTAGCAGTAAACACTTCTCAGTCTCATTATATCACCTCCAATGAGCATATTAGGAATAAAGTACTTGATTCTTATTGATATTTATTGATCTTACCATTAATATAGCCTAAAAACAGTGTAAGTATAAGTGTAATTAAAACAATAAGATATCCACAATATTTTGGGCAGTGGTCTTGACTCCTAATATACATGAAATCAGGCAGAAATTGTAAATCAGTTAAACACAGTATTTATTATTTTAACTATTCAGAATCTATGTCATTTATATTATTTTGAGATAAAGTTACAAAGAAGAAATATATTTTCCTATTTTGGGTGGAGAATTCTTAGCGTGTTCTAAAAAAAACACGGAGATCTTTGATTCTAGCTAAAAAAATAGTTTAAGAAATTTTTTGCCATTTAAACTTTAATAATTTCATATATAACTCAAACCATATTTCTTGATCTTAGGTCATCCATGGGCAAATTCCTTCTGCAACATTCTAATTCCTTTTGCAACTTTCTAAGCTTAGAAAAATTGTATTTGATGGTAGTGAGAATTTTGCAGAAGTACTTGAGAACTTCTTGGCTATGCTTCTTTCATTGCATGTCACGCCTTAGGGAGTACTTTAGCATTCATTTCCTATTGATTTTGAGAGTCATCCACTGCATGCTGATTGTGAAAGAAAGATGAGAATTTGAATAAGGAGAAGTGAGTTCCAAACTTTTTCTCCATAACTAACCAGTTTCCTTTCTTGATCAGATTTTGTTTTTTTTAGTTCTTTGCAATCACACAGTTCAAAAAATAGGCCAGAAAAATATAAACTCAGATTCCTTCTCTCTAGAGGTTTTAAATAACTTGCCAAAGACAAATTTATTGAAGCAACAGACCTAAAAACATAACCCAGGTTTTCTGACTTTAGTTTCAGTGCCACATCATTCACATACCACAAGGAATAGAGGAGATCACAGAATACTAAGTAGTCAATTATATATATATATATATATATATATATATATATATATATGCCATGATATTTTATTTTTCACAAAGTATAAAATGAAAAAATATATATATTCTTACAAACATCTATCTATATATATCTATCTATTTGCAAAATTCTGCATAGAGCTGTTATTAACCCATGGTCTGTGAAAAGAATGAGCACTGATGATCAGAATATAGTGTAGATTCCCTAAGAACCAATCTCATCACACTTAATGTTTGTGTGGGACAACTAAATGGTAAATTGAGACTACTTCCTCTGTACCATAACTTGATTTTAGTGAGGCATTTTGCCAAGTACCTTATAACATGTTTATTACACAGAAGGAACTGTCCCTAAAATCAGGAAGAAGAGATTCTTTGGATTATGACTCAGCTTATCAAATATATAATAATTCTGAATAATGATGCATGCGGCTCTCAGTTTTGGCAGCCTCTTGGTTCTCCTTGGGCAAGTGCTTTCTGTTGTCTCTCATTTCCATAATTCTTCTGATTTGTATATTTTACTTTATTCAATTCTTATACCACAATCAGTAGCGCATTTAAGATAATAGCCTCCATGGCATTGTAGCTTGATATAATGATAACCAGTGTAGCGATCATACTCAGATCACGTCAGTGCACTATCTTTCATTGAATGAGATAGCATATAAGCAATTTTCTAGCCGGTCGTACAGTAAGAATTCAATAAACATCCCTTGAGACTAACCAGCAAGGCTTCTCTAGATGTGTTCTAATGAATTCCTGTTTTGTTTTGTCCCTTTCAACATCTTTTTCTTAAATTGGTTAAATCCACAGAATGAATGTCAACTAAATTCACAAATGACAGACAATCAAGAGAGGATAGCAAACATATTGGAGTTTAGAAACAAATCTTCAAAATTGATTTCATTTGATGATGTTTGTGGAGAGAACCAGGTGTGTAGGCAGTACTGCCACATAGGACTCCAAGGAACACCCTCTTTAGAAGGCTTTGTGCCAAGAATCTCTGTACATGCTTTCAAAGAAATGCTTATAAATACATAATGTGTATTTTTTAGGGAGATTTTGATAGTCTAGCACTGTGCACAGGAATTATGACCAAATTTAACACGGAGGATTTCAAATAATAAATAATATTTAAAAATTCACGTTGTGCAAATATAGAATGGGAAAGTCTTTATTTTTACATTAAAACTGTGTATTAGAGAACTGGATTGCTTCATTAATACTCTGTGAAGACTGAGCCAATGGAATAGAATGTAAAAATCCAGAGATACACGGAAAAGGTGATAATGAAATTGAAATTTGGCTCTACTTTGAGAGGCAATTCTCTGTGCTGAATAGGGACAATACTGGGCACATGTAAATATGAGAACTACTATTTATGAGTAAGTGCTAGCTCCTGTGTTGGTTGTTTTGCATATACTGTTTCATGTGAGCCTCACACCATCCCAGACTCTAGCTTTGCCAGCCTACCTTGGCTGGAGTGGCTCTATGATTCCCAATTTAATATGAAGATAATTGGAAGCACTGGGACTCAGGCTGGGGTTCAAGCAAAGGAACAGATCACAAACTCATGTCATAATTTCCTATGAAATGAACTGAACACGAGAGAGGTGGCAAAACATAGCAGAAGCCAATGACAGCCTGTCTTACCTCCAATGTCCACTGAGGAGAACTCAGTGATCTTCTGCTAATGGAGGGTTGTGCCAGCCAGCATTGAGAAGGAAGCTGATTGCTTACTATGTCGCTGACCCTTTATCATGCAGGTTTATTTTATTAGTCGGAGAGAATTTAGGCTAATAAGGAGTCTTTCAACGGAATCTTTGTAAATATGTAGTGTATATTGATTGATCCCTTATAGCAAAGTCAGTGTTTATAGGTGGTGCACTTAGGGATAACAGAATGGTTCCCTCACTCCAAACAGTTTCCTCCAAATTTCTCATATTCTAATAACCGTTTTATCACAGAGGTATTACATATGATTTATGCAAGAAGGGTTGGCCACTATTAAAACTAAGTAGTTTTGAGAAACACTGTTTTGGCCCATATTGGTCAGCTCAGGCTCCATGACAAATGCCATAAGCAGGATGACTTAGAAAATAGGAATGCATTTCAACAGTTCTGGAACAAGAAAGTTCAAGGTGCTGGCCAATTCAGTTCCCAGTAATGGCTGGCTTCATGCATATTGGAGGGCTGTCTTCTTTCTGTGTTCTCATATGTTGGAGAGAGAGAGAGCTGCTTATAAGGACACTAATCTCATCATGGAGGCCCTCATTAACTCATCTAATCCTAATTACTTCCCCAAAACCCCACTTTCAAATACCATCACAATGTGAGTTAGGGCTTCAACATATAAATTTGTGGGGAACACAACATCTGTCTATAAAAGAGACTGTCTGTAAAATGGATAACTTCTTGGATTTTCCAAATTACGAACATAACCTGCTAAATAAAATTTTATTGGCTTGAGTTTTTCCAGTTGCATATAGTTTCCCATCAGAGACAGCAGGGCTTTAGTTTTAAAAGTATAATTCTGACCATTGTCATATTTGTTATACCTTCTAGAAAAATTGATATTTTAAAAGATAAGTCCTTGTTTCTATGAATAGGAATTGTACATCAGCCAAGTCATATTTTTTAATGTAATCATTGAACTGCACGAATACCATTCTGAAACTAAGAATATTCTAAAATGGAAATTTCTTAGCATAAAGAGAAAGCAGAGAAAATATTAGTCAACTGCTCTTCTGACAGAGGATTAATATTCAGAATATATGAAGAACTCAGGGATGATTTTCAGTTGTCACTAATCCTTACACTCAACAAGAGTGTACACACACAAACACACATGTCCCAATCAATAATTGGCAAATGACTAAACAGATATTTCTCAAAGAAGAAATGCCAATGGCTAAGAAGTATATGAAAAAAAAATGTTCAACTTCGTTAGCAATCAGGAAAATGCAAATTAAAACTACACTGAGATTTCATCTCATCCTGATTAGAATCACAATCATTAAGAATAAAAATAACAATAAATGCTGGCAAGATGTTGAGGAAAAAGGAACACTTATTCACTGTTGTTAAAACTGTAAATTAGCACAACTACTATGGAGATTTGTATGGAAATTCCTCAAAGGACTAGAAATGGAACCACTGTAAGACCCAACTATGCCACTCGTTGGTATTTATCCAGAAGAATTAGAGTCAGCATACTGTAGCAATAAATGCACACTCATATTTGTAGAAGTGCAATTCACAAGAGACAAGTTGTGTGGGCTGGGATTGTGGCTCAGTGGTAGAGCGCTCGCCTAGCATGGGCGGGACCCAGGTTCAATCCTCAGCATCACATAAAAATAAAGGCATTGTGTTGTGTCCATCTACACCATAAATAAACAAACAAACAAACAAACACCAGCTTAGGTGTCCATCAATGAACAAATGGATAAAGAAAATGTGGTATATGTTCACACAACATAGTTTTACTCATTTATAAATAAGAACAAAAGTATGTCACTTGCAGGAAAAGGAATGGAACTGGTGAACATCATTCTAAGTGAGAAAAGCAGAATTAAGAAGTTAAGGGTTGTATGTGTTCACTCATATATGGAAGCACTGCATATAAATAAATAATAAAGGCCCATTGACAACTAAAAACTATTTTTAAAAAATTTGATATATATATATATATAAAATCAATCAATATATAAAGAAGGAAGAAAGGGGACTTCATGAAAATAAAAGAGGGACCAGCAGTAGAGTAGTGAAGGGGATCACGGGGGGGGGGGAGGAGGGAAGGAAATGGGAGGAAACCGATCAATAAAATGCACATATATAAATATATCACAATGAATCCTACTATTATGTATAATTATATTGTGCCAATAAATTCATAAAACATAATAAAATGGAAAATTCACAATTTAAATGGCATAAAATTGAACTGTATCTTAATCCCTACTTTTTCTAGCTTTTTCAAAGCATACAGAAAACATGTGTTTTGAAAGAGAAATGTTAGTATACCGCTCATCTATTCTCCAATTACCAGCAAGAGCTTTTAGTACTAATTATACCATAATCTATTTTATTTTTTTGTTTATATACCATGTTATCTAGATGGAATATATTAAGCAATCTATAAACTTGTTGATTATCTTGAGGTCTTCACCCCTTGTATCCTATTTAGTTGGTTTGTTAGTGTGTAGTCCTGCTCATACCAAATAGGAACCAATCAAGACTTTCATGTTAATGATTTCTATAATTAAATTCCTTCAGTTCACAGCCATTATTTCTGTGCGTCCCATTACACATCTCTCAGACTGAACTGACTGGTTTTCAGGATTAAATAGATTCAGAGCTATATGACAAGAAAAGCCCTGGTATGACCTATAGATACTCAAGCATATTACTATTGATTTGGGATGGAAACCAAGGCTAGAGGTTCAATTTTAAAATATTATTTAATCTTTGCCACCCATCTCCAGTGTGCTGCTAGTGCATTCTATATGCTTTTGTTCATTTAGGAGAAAGGAATAGTTCCTGAGTCGATGAATTGTGAACCCCCTCCTCCTCTGAGCTAACCAGCCAAATTGTATATTTTGGGAACTGCAGGAGTGGTGGCATTTCAGTTGTCACTAATCCTTACCTTGGTGACCTTTTTTGAGAGAGAAACTACAAAATTCTAAGTGGCAATCCTGTCTACCCTCCTGGTCATTCCACAGACAGCATTATGAAACTTTCAGTGCTGAATTGTCCACCTGAGAGTCCCCATAAAGAGCTAGCAGATGCAACTTCTATATGAAAAAAGTGTTTTAGAATATGTTTATTTTAGAAGGTTCTCCAATATTCTTTCATATTGCGTTATATAATCACCTTTATAGAACCATATATGACCTTGGCCCATGGTGTTTATTGAAGATTGCTATAACACACAACAGTGTATACATATTTTTAATATCTAAAAAGCTATAAATGACATTTAAATAAACACTTGCAAAATTTGTTTTTATTCATCAGAACCAAGAAATATGTTACTTCTGAGGTATTGATGCACTATTTATTTTAGTAGAAAGAATGATTTAGTAGAAAGAACTAGCTATAAAATTGAAATTCTAAATGTAAGTAACTTTTTCCTTTCCTTTACTTGGGAGGGTCAGAAATTTCCACATTCTGTCCTGTTTGTAAGTTTTTTTTCAGCCAAAATCTGTGTGGTTTTAGATCTAGATATTTCCATGCATGTGCCTGTACTTTCTTGTCCCTCTTTATATTTTATTTTGCTTACATGATGTTGACTTGGAGTGTATCTGTGCTCCCTTTTCAAATTGCTTTGAATTATATCTCTGATACAATTAATTGAACATGCGCTGCTGTGATACAAAGATATGTAGACTATATTTCAAAAGCTCTGGGTTCAAATAATTTACCTTGTCATTAATTGGCTTTATGACTTTAGGGACATTTCTAGTATTTCTGGGTATTCACCTTATCATGTGTTCTTTCTTTTTATCCTTAAATACAGACTATAAAATATCATCATAATTAAATACATTATTAACAATTTGAAATTATTTTGCATCCCTTGAAATAATATATTTTTTCAAAGTCTGAATTTCTGTACATGAACATTTCTAAAGAATCATTTTGTAATTAGTCCTGCTTGGAATTTGATGATATCTAGAAAACATTTCATATTTTTGGAGGGTGAGGACATAGACGTTGGTTAGAAGTTGAGTTTCTATTACAAATTATAATGGCTTTTCATTAGAAATTAGTCATTTTACCACATTAGAGCTTTTTAAAAAAACTTAAATTTCCTTAAATATTTTCATACTTTTTAGATTTGTCTATAAATATGGAAATGAGAAGTCTAAGGAACTATTTCTTAATATAATCTCTTTCAACAGAACAGACTAAAGACAATGAGAGACAACTTTCACTTAAAAGTTGAAAGAGGGGGCTGGAGTTGTAGCTCAGTGGGAGAGTGTTTGTTCAGCATGTGTGAAGCACAGGGTTCTATTCTCAGCACTGCATATAAATAAATAATAAAGGCCCATCGACAACTGAAAAATATTTTTTAAAAATTTGAAAGAATATTAAGAAAAGAAGTAACCTGATATGGCTGCAATATCAATTCCTTCTCTATATAAACAATATATAGTTATGAAAAGATAACACTTGGCAGGATTATAAGTAGGTAAACACTCTATTTTCTTTTTAAGACATAGGATTAATTTTTTTTTTAGTTTTCAATAGGCCTTTGTTTTATTTATTTATATGGGGTGCTGAGAATCAAACCCAGTGCTTCACACATGCTAGGCAAGCACTCTGCCAACTGAGCCACAATCCCAGCCCCTAAGACATAGGATATTTTGAAATAAAAGAGACATCTTGCCACTTGATCCTAATACTAATTTCATATGCAAATTTGAATATAATTTTGCACATCTATTATTTTAGTAGATATTGATCATATCCTTGTAAAAAACAATAGTATAATGATGTTTTTAAAAACTCAGATATGAATGAATCCCTTTAACAACACTAAATGTCAACATTTTTCTATTATTCTTATATAACCAATTTTTGTAAGGAAATATATTGTTTATAAATAGGATTTAGCTTGTATAGTCAATATGGCAATATGCTGACTTAAACTTTGATAACATTTTCTTTTGGTTATTTTTTGGATTAGAGCACCCTAGATTATAGATTAACAAAATATTTTAGCGGTTTATATTAGTAATCTACAGTTGAAAGGTCTTGATGCATACAGTGGCATAATGGATTGTAATACTACTCGGGGAGCAAGTATATCAATTTGTACGGTTGTACTGAAATCCTAGTTGAGCTTTGTGTTTGATACACTAGAAGTTAATGGGAATAAAAGTATTTAAAATATTAAAACTAGGAAAAAAGTAGGTACTATTAATTTTACATGTCTTTGAGATGAGATGACATGTTCAGACTCTATATTCTCTATATGTGGCAACTATGCCATAAAGACTAATCAAACGGATTAACCTTGCCTAAATGTGGAGAAAAATTTTAAACTAGTAGTTTCAGAAAGACTGGTTTTGATTCATGTGATGTCTAAATCATCAGAATGTAGCCTGGAAAAATCAAGACATTTAAGTAAAAACCTTTAAGTATAATTTCTGGTATTTTCTACAACTTTAGCAAATCTCTTTTGTAAAACAAACAAAAAGTGATACCCACTTCTTAAAGATTTCTGGGATGCAAAAAGGAATAGTGTTTCTTGTGAAATAGCTTTGGTAATTCTAAATAGCATTACAAAACCATACACATCCTCTCAAACCCAGTACCTATAAAATACCAACCTATTTCATTGTTTTGAGTATTGAGCTTGTAAGTGCAATTAACTTTACAATTACATCATACATGGGTTTATTTTATAGTATTTTGACACTTCAATTCATTTCAAATAGTTTTCCCTGGCTTTTGACAGCCCTGAGTTAACCCATCATACATGGATCATAGGATATTCTCTGTTAAATATACAAACATGGCACAGTTGACTAGGGTGTGTATCTCTTCTTAATCATTCCAAGATGTTATCAAAACAACTGTATTGCCACGTTCAATTGAATTTTATTTTTATTATTTTGGCATTTGTTTCTGAAAAAATCTAGAATTTGTTGGTCCCACAACTATTTAGTGGTCTTACCAAGGTATGCACTGGGCTGATAGAAACTCTTTTGATCACTAATTTCAGAATATGGTTATATCCATGTATCAAAGATAATAAATTGGAACACACACCTCTTGTTTGAAAACTTCTTAACTTTTAAAGCATTTATAGATGCATAGGCTTTAAAATATAGAACTTTCAAAAGAGCAGGCCCTTTGTACTATGACTCTCCCATCTCCATGTCTACTCTTCTCCTTCTGGGAAGCAATAGCTATTCACAGTTTTTACAGTTCTAGAAGCAATTCTCTACACAGTCAGAAAAGCACTATGATCCTAACCTAGCCAGCATTTTGTTATTTTAGGTTTCACTCTAGTCTTTGATATATTACTCTTAAATTGAAAAAAAAAATGAAATTTTCTTATTTAGTTATGGAATTCTGTCACTTGTTCTTTCTTTTTGTTCCTAAATTATACTCAACTCCTGTACAATTATACTCAGCTCCTTTTTGTTCCTAAATTATACTCAGCTCCTGTACTCAGCTCCTGCAGTTTGTATGTGGACTTTTATGCTTATCAGATATTATTTGTGTTATACTTTCATGGTTATCATGCCTTATATATCATTGTAGAGGAATGAATCCGTTGTCCTAAGACCAATAATGTGCACATGACATTTAAGCCTCAAGTGGCACTTTCATATCTACCAATGTACAGTTTTGGACCTTGGTTGATATGGTTAGTCTGTGCTGTTGGATTTCGGGATTATTTTTCCTTTTCCTTTCCCTTTTATTACAATTTACTTGCCTGGGGTCTTGAAAACCTGCTTTCACAGCTTCTTACCTAAGGGAGTAGACCTTTTCATGTTCTCCAGTTTACCTTCCTACCGCTATGCTTTACCTATCATAGTTAATGCCTTTAATCAAAATGTTCCTAGAATAAACAAGAGTTCACAGAAGTTGGTAGGATACCATTAATAGAATTTACTATGTTCTTAGTTCTATGCAACAAATGACCTATCCACCCTGGAGCAAGTCCTACCTGATCCAGGTGCACTTTACTTCCCATCTATTCTGATGCAGTCCAACTTGTTTGCTGGATGAGGCCATAGTTTCAAGATGTGTTTTTTTTTAATATAATTAAATATACTAAGACCCTGTGTTGTTTCAGTGATTGTTAGTACATCACCAGCACCTGTTGGACAGGTGATTGTGAAAGTTGTGTGGTGACATAATTCTTCCCCTGCATATCATTCATCATTTGGGAGATCTGGAGAATCCAGAAATAGCTGTTGCAGATGTAAACAGGCAACATACAACAATATCAGGGATTGCAAAAGCTAATACATGACCATAATAAATAGACTTTTGAAAAATATAGTCTCCAGTTTCCACTTAGGGAGATTCAAGATCAATAGAGCTGAGATAGAGCCAAAGCATATGCATTTTTAAAGCTTCCTGAGTAATAAGGTTTGCAGCTAGTGGAGAATTACTGCCCACAAGTCTAGTGATGAACTTTCTGTCATTGGTTATGATGAGGAATATGGATATTTATGATAAACATCTTTCCTGAAAACCAAAATAAAGTTATCTGGGGAAATGATTTTTTAAGGTCTGTGTAAAAAGTAATGTAAGAACCAACATCTCTTCTTCAATTTCCCACATCCTCCCTCTCCTAATCAAGTGAACAAATTATAATTTGAAAATGCTGTGCAATATTTGTTGATATACTGTCTATGTTTCATACCATAACACATATGCTGTAGCATTTTTTTTTGTTTTTGTGGTGATCAGAAAAATACAAACGTGATAATTACGTATTTTTTTGATAATGATAGATTACATACAACCACAAACATTTTTAAAAAACATTATTCCATTGATTTTTGGCAAAGGAGTTAGACATTAAATAGCTGTTATACTAGATGAGCTTGTCAGAACCATCTCAGTAGAAGTTTTGTGAAGTGAATTTAGCTAATTTCAGGAAAACTATAAAATATTTTTGTGAGGCTGTCATCACTGGTTCCTGACAAACATGGTAGAATCACCAGCTGTCTCTGAAAGATTTGACACTAGGGCTCTATGTTGGTGCAGCAACATATAATTTCTTTTTCTCATTCTGGGTCATGTGAGATGCATTGATTTCATTCATTTTTTCCTGTTCTGTATTCCTATCACTATCCTGTTTTGAAGGGTTATTTATTTGCCTTTCTGTTTACAAATATTTATAACCATTTTGTCAGTTGTACTTTTTCCTCTTAAATACTCAAAAAGCACTTTTTTTTTTTTGAGACAGGATCTCACTGTGTTGCCCAGGCTCCCCCTGATTTTTCTGCCTTATCCTGCCTGGTAGCTGGGTTTATGGGCATGCTCACTTATCATCTATTTACTTTATCCTCCATAATCATGAAGGAATTTTAGTTTTTTTGTTTGTTTGTTTTTTGAGAGAAAGAGAATTTTTTTAATATTTATTTTTTAGTTTTCGGTGGACACAACATCTTTATTTTTATTTTTATATGGTGCTGAGGATCGAACCCAGTGCCCCGCACATGCCAGGTAAGCGTGTTACAGCTTGATCCACCTCCCCAGCCCAAAGCACTTTAGTTTTAAATGTGATCTTTCTTTAGTTTGGCAGATTTTGTATCTGTCAAAGCTCACAAGAATGATGAACACACTCTGAGAACACTTTGTGTGATGCTCTGGGGAGACATTTTTGCTAGCTAATGGTTAGGGCAGTTTCATTGCTTTATTTTTAACAGTGATGGAGATATAGACTGTTCTGTCCAACACAGAATATGTCTCTTGGACATCAAAAAACTGGAGTGTGACTGTGATTTCTACACGGAATAAGGACAGATACAATGTATTTATTTAATAATGATTTAGTGTCTTAGAAGAAATAATAAACTTAGGGTCCCTGAACTCAGAAAGCACACAAATTGAACAAGGGGAGAAGCATACTGCAGCATATGAGAAGATGCCCACTGAAATGGAGGATCTAAGATTATAGAAACTGAATATTACCCAACGAAGGAGGAACAGAAAATTGTGAAGGTGTCATATCATCTCCATTGTGATCAAGAATGGAATCACAAAAAAGATGAAAATAAAGCTAGCTTTTGAAGTGTGGGTAGGCATCTTTCTGATAGAAAATAATGGATGGCAAAGGACCATTTGCAAATAAGAAACCTGACTGGAAACACTTGGGGTGAGGGTAAATATAAGGGTACAATTGGAAACAAAATTAAAGAAGTATTACAATTTCTGAGACAAGGAACAGAATGTATGGTTAAAGAAAAAATAATAGGGGTTATTAGATCATGACAGTTGCAAATTTCAAGGATAAGCAGTGTGGTGCTGCACACCTGTGATCTAAGCTATGTGGGAGGCTTAGGCAGGAGGATAACAAATTTGAGGTCAGTCTGGGCAACATAGTGAGACCCCATTTCTAAAAACAAAATCAGGGCTGGGGTTGTGGCTTAGAGCTAGAGCGCTTGCCTAGCACATGTGAGGCACTGGGTTTGATCCTCGGTACCACATAAAAATCAATCAATCAATCAATCAATCAATCTTTATATATATATATGGGACTGTTCCTGGTTTCTCTGTTATTGATGTTTTTTTCCCCTTTGGTATGGGGAATTGAACGCAGAGGCATTCGACCACTGAGCCACATCCCCAGCCCCATATTGAATTTTATTTAGAGACAGGGTCTCACTGTGTTGCTTAGCACCTCAATTCTGCTGAGGCTGGCTTTGAACTCATGCTCCCCCTGCCTCAGTCTCCTGAGCTGCAGTTATTGATTCTTAATTCTGTGTCTCAGGGAATGTCTTCATTCCCTGGTTATAAGCTTTACATGTTTCACTACAAAGCCAAGGGAGCGTAGATAGTTTTCAGTGAAGATGCAGTGAGTAATGGAAAAAGCATTAGATGCAAATGCCCTCTATAAAGATAGGTATGTTGCTAAAGAAAACTTTTTCACATATGTGGTAGAAGACAGGTAGAATAATGTTCACTGTAGCATTACTCATAGTAGCAAATCTGGAAAACATCTAAATGCCAATCAAGACAAGAATATATGTATTTTATATTCTCAAAAGTTGTATCATAAAAAGTTAAAAGCTACAAAAACATGCAACAAGTTTTGAAAAACAATAAATTGTTGAATGAAAAACGAATTGCAAACATTATAAAGTTGTATTCTTTTCAAAAATGTAAAAACAATTACAGTTTAAAGATATATAGTTTTTAAAGAAGAATGTGAATATAATTGTGTAAAAAGAGATGAAACAGAAAATAAACAAATGAAGAGGTACTTTACATAGGAAAGTTATAGGGTTGGGGACAATGGAATAAGGTAAGATGATAGAGCATGGTGTGATGAGACTGTTATTTAATAGGTAGTCATTATCTCTTAGAAGGTGGCATTTAAGCAGAAAATGGATTAAAAAATGAGGAGTGAGCTATGTGAGTGACACTGGAGGAGGTCTGTCTGGACAGAAGGAGTTGTAAAATCAAATGTAGTAGTAAAAACATTGTGCGTATAGGGGGGTGCTCGGTGTGTTCTAGGAACATCAGTGAAGCCATACTCACCAGCAGAGTAAGTATAGGGAAAAATGATAAGATATAAGGTCAGAACATTAAAAGAGGTTAGGTTCAGATAGGGCTATCAAAGCTCTTTTAAAGCTATAGCTAATAACATCAGTGAGAATCTGTGGGAGGGTTTTGAGCAGAGTAGTGACATATTTTCAGAAGATTATGGTGGATGCTTGGGAAGATCAAGTGAAGAATCAAAAGGATCAGAGCTAAATTAGAAGATTTTACAGTTACTCATCAAAGGAATGGCTGGGTGTGGTGGCACACACCTGTGACCCCAGCAACTCAGGAGGCTGAGGCAGGAAGACGGCAAGTTTGAGGCCAGCCTCAGTAACTTAATGAGTCCCTGTCTCAAAATAAAATAAAATAAAATGACCAGGGATCTAGCTCTGTTGTTAAAAATCATCCTTGGGTTCAATCCCCAGTACCAAAGGAAAAAAAAATTAAAATATATTTTAAAATTATTATAAAAATCTAAGAAAGGAATAACATACCTTGGTAGAGGATATTGTTATCTATTACTTGGAAAAAATTTACCCCCATGCTTGGTGACATTAATAAGAATTTTATTATCTATTACAAGTTTATAAGCCAAGGACAAAGAAGGCCCTCATCTGGGCAATTATTCTTCATGAGTGGTAAACTAGGGTCTTTTGGAGGTATTCAGCTGGTGGTATATGCTTGGTTCTTTGGCAGGGATGTTGAGAATTCTGGGCTTGGTGGAGTCCCTCTCTCCCTCTGTGTAGTCTATGAGCTTGCCCCATGGTTTTACCAACATGGTATTTGATCTGCTTTATATGGAATTTTATGGCTCCAAATACATGCATTTTAAGAAACAAAAGCAGTAGGTGACACTGTCTTAAGGCCTGGATGTAGAAACAGGCATAGCATCATTTCTATTATATTCTGGAGGTCAAAGCCATCATAGAAGCAGCCCAAATTCCTGGGCAGGAAATCTAAACCTCATCTCTCTTTCTGTTTATGATTATGGAACATGGTTTAATACTGCTGTTAGAGTACAATACATTAAAGTCAGGTTTTGAAACCTAATGAATCTAAGTTCACTTCGTTAGCCATGTCATGTAGAGCATGTTAATTTCTTTCCTTACCTAAAGTGTAGTACCTTCTTCATGAGGTGTTTTGCCACTTAAAGGAGATAGTAAATACAAGGCCATTTTGAGTCTTATACTTACTATTAGCTGTTTTGGGTAAAACTCTTAGTCTCATTGCTTCTCATTGTTGTTTTTACATTGTATAGCTATCTTTAATTAACTCACTTATTTTTCATTTCACCATTTTTCATTTCTTTCACCTTTTTTTCATTTTCAAACTTCTGGTTTTTATTTTAGATAAAGTAAAAATCACACCATTTTTACTTAATTACAGATTATATAGATTTTAGATTTTAATTACAGATATTATAGATTTTTTTGTTTCAAATCTCTTGGCTATCTACTTTGCAACAGCGTGTTGTTTTATTTTTGATATTTTAGTCATATGCATATTAAAAGAAGATGAAAATGCTTAGAATAAGAAATATTCTGTCAAAATACATGGTTCCTCAGTAGAGAATCTGGGAGTCTGAGCTTATGTATAGTATAAACCATAGGGTCTTTTGGAGGTATTCAGCTAGTGGTTGGTCTGGAGGATACAAGGTGGGATGCAAGTGTCATATCTGTTATATTTATATCCATATTACATATGAATATATTTTAATAGTAAATTTTTGTTTAGTTTTTTGACATATGTGATAATTTTACATATTTTTAATATTTATTTTTAGTTATAAGTGGACACAATGTCTTTATTTTATTTTTATGTGGTGCTGAGGATTAAACCCAGTTCCTCACGCATGCTAAGCGAACGCCTACAACATATTTTGGCAGGTCAGTGTAATGTTTTTATGCATTTATACAATGTATAATGATCAAATCAAGGTAACTAGCCTTTATATCTGATTATCTATTTATTATCTCTTGAGATTGGTAAAGCTCATCTCTTGGTGGGAAAACTCTCAAACTATGTGGACATATATAATCTACTGTAGTGTAAGAGGCTCAAATTACTAAAGTAGTTAAATCTTCAGTAAACTTTTAATGAATACTTATTGGTTTCATTAATGGATTTGATGCTGCCTTTGAAAGAAAAAGAATCACTAATAAAATTTTTTATGTAACCAACTAGAGATACAGAATTATAATTTACTGGGATAGGGAAAGTTAGAATTTCCATTTTGTGCATTGCCGCAGTCCGGCTGCGGCAAAATAACCAGGGGGTGACGAACAACTTGTGTACGTTGATACAGCAGGAGTGGAAGCCGTTTATTGCAGGACAGGAGCGGTATTTATACATTCCACACAGCTTATCTAATTAGCATAAACTAGATACATCAGTCAACCAATAAGGAATCTCCACACTTAATGGCTCCCTTTTGTTACTTCTCAAACCACTCCCTCTGGCATTTTGCCAGGCACCATCCAGACTTGTTTACGAACTCTAACATTCCCCTGGCAAAATGCCAGGTGTTATTTTGACTTGTTTATAGACTCTAACATTTCCCCCTTTTGTTTAATTTAAATAACGACCATAGTGGTTTTTACAGAAACACCATAAATAACCTGCTACAAACAGAAAGGGAGGATACAAAATGCCACAATACCAAGCCAATTGATGGCTCCATGCAAGAAGCCCTTGGAAAAATTATACCAGCAATGACACCGTTTGCAAAGATACCGAGTTACAATTTGTTATAGATTACAGTTTGTTGTCTCAGTCCAGGTAAAGCAGTGTCTCAATAGATTAACTCACAGTCCAGGTAAATCACAGTCCAGGTAAGTTCTGCAGGCAGCTAGCTTAAATCACAGTCCAGGTAAGTTCTGCAGGCAACTAACTTGATCCGAAGTCTCCTCCGTTTCTCAGCCGAAGTCTCGTCCGGTTTTCAGCAACACTGGAAATTCTTCCACCTTGGTCTTTACCGGCACTGGGACGAAGGCAGGAACTCCGGATGGCTAAAGAAAATCCTGTAGCATTCTACTAAGAAAACAACCTTCTGAACAATTTAGTACATTATCTCAAGGTTTTTTTTACATTTGAAATAAGCATTAATAGTGCTCATTACTCATCAGCTTCCAGGTGTGGGAGAACCATTGTAGCTTAGTTATTGGCATTGAAAATGACCAAACATCAGGGACACCAGTAGCGTCTTCTGCTGGCTGTAGTGCCTGGGCAGCCCCAGATGGCCCTGGGGAGTGTCCTGGACTCAAACTGCTACTGGGCACAGGCAGCAAGAGCCTGCGAGACTGTGCCTCCAGGTCAGGTCTAGATTTGGGCTCAAGGCAGTGGAAGAGCCAGCTCCCCGGCCAGGAGGCAGGGAAGGGCCAGTCGCCGTGGCCTCTTGGAAAATTCTTGCTGCGCTGTGACCGGCTTGCACACTCGGCAGCCTCCTCTCCGCTTCACGCACCGTCCGGTAACGAAAAGTATTTAGTAGTAGCCTTTTGCAATTTCTTTCTTGATAATCCTTCCTCCTCTGAACTTTTTTCTTCTTTCTGACTAGAGTTCTTGGGCTTTTATCAACACATGCCCTAACTATTCTTGGTTCCACTGGGGTGCCTCTTTCCCTTATCAATTTACTTCTCACCCCTTCCATATTTTCATCACAAAAACAATACAATACACTGAGACAAAACAAGACACAAACATACTGTATCAATCTTCTCCATTTTCTCGAAATGGTCATTTTTCCTCTCGCCCTATCTGCCTAGGGACGAGCAGATTTGCTCCCGTCCTATCTATGGACGGGCAGCTTTTTTTTTTTTTTCGTCACTTACCCCCGAGTGTCCCGGGGCTCCCCATAACGGGCCACCATCTGCTGTAGTCCGGCTGCAGCAGAATAATCAGGGGGGTGACGAACGACTTGTGTACTTGATACAGCAGGAGTGGAAGCCGTTTATTGCAGGACAGGAGCGGTATTTATACATTCCACACAGCTTATCTAATTAGCATAAACTAGATACATCAGTCAACCAATAAGGAATCTCCACACTTAATGGCTCGCTTTTGTTACTTCTCAAACCACTCCCTCTGGCATCTTGCCAGGCACCATCCAGACTTGTTTATGAACTCTAACATTCCCCTGGCAAAATGCCAGGTGTTATTTTGACTTGTTTATAGACTCTAACAGTGCATGTGAAATCTGAGTTGCCTGTTAGATACCCAAGTAGATATACAAGTAGGTTGTCAGGTATATGAGCTGTGAGTCTAGGAGATTGGTCTGAGCAGAGAGCTATTTATTTACAGGTGGTATTTAAATTAATGAGACTGGATGAGTCTTATTTGGGGAGGAGAATGAATAGATGAGAGGGAAGATCTAATTACTGTGCCTAAGGGAAGTTCACATGTTAGTGATTATAGAAAGGAGCAGAGCTAATAAAGAAACTAAGAAGAAGTAGGTCATGAAATAGAAGAACAAAGGAAAATGATTTCTAGGAACCTAGTGAAAATACATGGAGAAATAGGGAACTATCATATTGGTCACATACTTCTTATTGCCTTAAATGAGGATTGAAACTTTAATATCATTTTAGAATCTCTAAGGAGATTATAGGAGCTATATCATTTGAATCAGGAAAAAAAAAGAAGAAAAGAAAACCCTGACTGGAGATATCACAAACAAAATGTGAGATATCAAGTAGAGAAAGCTACTAGGGACAAAGTCTATAATGCACTTTCTAGTGTGCTTAGTGTATGCCCAAATAAAACATTGCCAAACAGTCTTGGCTTCTGTCTCTAAACTGAGGTTAACTAGCAGGTATTGGACATTTACATCAGCTTGAGGGCAATTGCAGAAGCTAATGCCTTTGAGTTTAAGTCTGTGAAGTAAAGAATGTTGATGAAGATTGTTTTTGTTTATTAAATATATTTTTTGTTTGTCTCTCTCTCACAATGCTAAATACCCAGAAGATTTCATCACTTTTAATTCAAATACTTATTTGGAAATGTTCCTTTACTGTGAAGTCATAATGGCAAAAGAAAGAAATTTCAATTTCAAACCTATCAGAAAGAAAAATTGAATTTGAAAACCTTTGGGCTTACATATCTCAATGGATCACAGTTCATGTGATTATCTATTTTATTAGTATTTTCTGCTTTGATTCACAAGGCATTTGCATTTGAGCAGATAATTTCATTGTGGCAATGAATATTCATGGTGTAATACAATAACATATGTTAATAAAAGATAGAAAAATAACAAAAATAATGTATTTGCAGCCATTATATTGCCAAGACTGACTGAGGCTCAATATATTTTGGAATGAAGTATTTTCTGATAATAAGAAAAAGTCTAGTCCTGTACAATGCCGTTTTGATGGTTACTATCATAAATTGGGCTATAATTCTTTAACCATTCTGTTCTTGGATATTTTTCTGGAAAAATCAGAAAATTATCTATTTTAAACATATTGACTAATAAGGAGTTTCTAAAATCCTTTCTCTTAATAAGGATTCTTCAATAACTTTGACTTTAGTAATCTTACCACTTCTTCAGGATATTTTGCCTAGTTTTCTGTCTTCTTCAGTGGCTTTTAACATATTCTTTGCTTTTTCCTTAAGAGAATTATTTTATCTTTTCCTATTTTTAATAATTTTATTTACTATATTTTGTTGGTTTGTTGTTGACTTAATACTTTATATCATAAAGATAAAATAATTTATTGATATTTAATAATTTGTGTGCTTACTATATAAAAATGGAAGTGTTATATATACATGATTACAAGTTGGATTTGATATTTGATATTTGATGTACTCTTCTATTTTCATTAGAAATGAAAGAGGGAAAAAATGACCTATTATGTGTGACCTGGTCCTTCACTTTAAATATAGATATCTTTCATAGGCAGAGTTGTGTCCACTCCAATGGACCCATTATAGCTGAAACGATGGATTTGGATCAAGTGTATTCATACCAGTTTTTATGAATGTGGAGAAGTGCTTTGTAGCATGGACATATTCAACCTGAGAGGATCTAAGAATTTTATCAGGTGGGGCAAAAGCTGAATAGAAACAGTAATAATATTAATGTTTCACATATTTTAGCAAATCGCCTTTTCATTACATTTCCTTTCTCAGAGATCTTGTTTTTCTGTGTTTGACTTATTTCAGTTAACATAATTAATCTCCATTTCATCCATGTTGTCGCAAATGATGGATTTCAATCTATTTATGATTACACTGTGTATTTGTGCCACATGTTCTTTGTCTATTCATCAGTTGACAGACATGTACTTTGTTTCCATTTCCTGGCTATTGTGAATAGTGATGCAATGAACATAGGAATGCAGATGCCTTTTCAAAATACTGGTTTCATTTTCTTTGGACACATACCCAGTAGTTGGATTGCTTGATCAGGTGGCAATTGTATTTTTATATTTCTGAAGAATCTCCATACTGTGGGAGGCATTTGTCCGATAAGGTGAAATCCTGAATAGAACAAAAGGACAAATCTTAGATGAGTAAGAGGGAATTTCTGTCTGAATTTGAGCTGGGAAACCAGTCTTTTCCTATCTTTGGAGTCACATGAAAATAATAGCCATTCTTGGAGTTCGAGCCTGGTGGTTTTGTTTTGGTAATCAATACCATCAGCTTTTCTGGTTCTCATGCCTTAGGACTCTATTTGGAAATATACCACTGGCTCTCTTGAGTATAGATATTATTGATTCTGTTTCTCTGGAGAACTCTGATTAAAAGAAACACCAATATTAAAAGATTTAATTTTCTTATGTTGAAAGACATTTTTTAAAAGCATGGGTAAATTCAAGGAAATGATTCAAAATGGGTGAATAATTGCATATTCTTGTGAGTTCACACAAATGTGATTCACATATAACTATATATAGCTATGTATACAGACGAAAGCAAAATGTGTTTCAAGGATGTGCTTTGAAATTTTAACAAAGAGATTCAAACAAGAAGGTTTTTGTATTTTCATCTCAAATGTCCTTGTTTAATGTCTTACAGAGTTCATATTGAGAAATCACAGGAAATCTCACTTAGCAAATGCTGCAAACTCTGAAAAATAAATACACAAAATTACATATAAGAGGTTGTGAGGGGAAAGGGGGGGGAAACAAGGGAGAGAATTAAACAACAGCAGATGAGGTAGAGAGGGAAGATGAGAGGGGAGGGGAGGGGGGATAGTAGGGGATAGGAAAGGCAGCAAAATACAACAGTCACTAATATGGCATTATGTAAAAATTGTGAATGTGTAACTGATGTGATTCTGCAATTTGTATTTGGGGTAAAAATGGGAGTTCATAACTCACTTGAATCAAATGTATGAAAGATGATATGTCATGAGCTTTGTAATATTTTGAACAACCAATAAAAAATAAATAAATAAATACAGATTATTTTATTTAGGTCTAGAGGATAACCTTGGCTCCCCATCATCCCCACAGAATGTGACTTCATTGGCAGGTAGGTTAGTTCAATTTTGAGAAAATAAAATCAGAACAATGAAATAATACCAGTGTTTTCTTCAACATAATTTTAAGTTGCATAGTTTTCTTCTTTTTTGACACATGAAAATCTTCCTTATATTTTTGAGAAACATGATTTCATGAAAACAGTGCTTCCTGGGACTTTTGCAAACCTTTTTGCATAAGTTAGTTATTTTGAAAGAACACACAGATATTTGCTTTAGTTGGGTAATATTTGTTGTGCCTTCTAAATCTGATACTGAACTTCTCTGAAAAAAGGTTCACAAAAGGACACAAATTGATCAGGTGACAAAAAGAGAGTCTGTAGTGGCAAATCTCATTTATTGAGTGATAACAGTGAATCAGATATAATGCTAACAGCTTTATTTCAAGTAACACATTTAATTTTTCAAAGATGCAGATGTTGTTATTATGTTATGCTGATTTTTATATATTTAGAACACTATAGGTCTACTAATTTATGTAAGTTCACACTGTTATAAAGTGGCTGTAATGTGATCTAAACCCAGTTGTTTTGGAATCCAGAGTTCAAACTCTTAATTAGTTTGCTAGCTTATAAATAAAGAAAATAAACAGAATGAGGAGGAACAGAGAAGAGAGAGGAAAAGACAATAATCTTTAAAAATACTTCATTATAAATGATACCTTTTTATTAAAATATTTGAAAAAATAGAATAAATACAAAAGGAAAAATGTCAGCCATAAACCTGAAATTCAAGAAATGTTTCTTATATTTCTCCCATTAGTATACCATTAATTAATTTATTTTATCGTGATTCTATTGTCCTATTATATATTTTATTTGCTATTTTCTCACTAAACATTATTTTTTAGGAATTTTCTACTACTATAATTCTTTGTAAACAATCTAATATTATAAAATATTAAAGTAAGTAAATAAGTTATAATATAATTAACTGTATGTTTAATTTGGGGACATTTTGTTCAGTGATGTGAATGTGATCATCACCCTCTGTAGAGATGTTTCTCATTTCAAATTAATCACCTACCTCTAAATGTCCATTTTATATGAAACTTAGAACAGTTTTTTATTTTTTTCTCAACAGAACTTTTCATTTCAGGGATGATGTAGTGTAGTACCCTCTTATAAAGTATTGCTGTGAATGAATAAAAATGTAAAAACCATTAAATTCTAAATCTTTCACCCATAACACTGTAATTTTCCTGGAGATAAATTATATATCATTGACTTTTAAGATAAAGCACCTCAATGTTAGTTTTCCTATGACTCTTTCATAGGATCCTAGAATACTGATGAGGTTCTTTTCTATAACCATAATGCAGTTTTTTAAAATTTTTATCTTTTCAAAGTAAGCCTTATAATGCTACAGAGTAGAAGTATTCAGATGGAGATTTACTTTTTCACAAAGTAAGCATTATGTTCGGAGCTTTTTTATTTTATGTAATTGCTCATCACTTTCTAACAACTAAGACTTTCATCCCCATATTACTTGAATATAAATCCTAAACCAGACCTGGCTATCCAAATCACAATTGACCTCTGTCCTTTTGAGTGCAGAGAGATTGCCAAAACTTACTTTTTTTTTTTCTTTAACCTCTTTGAATTGAGAGAAAGGGTTGTAGGTTTTCTGGGAGTTTATTCATTGAATTTCTCAAAGATGCAGTTGCAGTTTCCAAAATTGTTTCTTATTCTTATTGTATCATCATAACTTGGCTTCCTGAATTTGCATGTATTTTGCCAGAATTAATAATTTCAATGTCAAATATTATAAGAGGATAATATTTTCCTTAGTCAAGGGTTCCTTTTTAAATTTTGATCATTCCTTGAATTTAAATATAATCCTCCTTTTTTTTCTTCAAATAAATAATTTGCTAATGTAATATCCTGACATTCTCTAACTGTACATTTTCACGAGTATGAGCAATTGCCTATACACCATGGTCAGGTGAGATAAAAACCTGTTCAGAAAAAGATTGAATGCATGTGTGAAGATAAGATGTAAACATAATTGTAAATATGCATCAATTTAGTAAGTGCTTATGTTTTCCTACAATTTTCACATGAAGGAACTGGGTATAATTATCATTCCCCTTTTATAGATGGAGCAACTAAAACATATATGACATGATAAGTAATAATCTAGAGAGGAGATTGAATTATTTTGCCTTCAGGAGTGTGCTGTGTCACAGACTGGAGTGGAGATCCTCCTGGTGGCCTGTTCCTAAAGGCTTTTTAGAGTTTTGTTGGAGGTATTTGTTGGTGAGTGACTACTCAGTGAGGGTGAGGATGAGCCACCAGTTTGAAGAGCAGTGAGGATGGAATTTGAGGAGTGATAACTGTGAGTCACTCTGTGTGTGAGTGAGTACAACTGTGTATCTGAGGATGGTTTCCCCAAGTCAAATAATTCAAATGGAATCAGGGATTTATATGGAAAAATTAAATTCAAATAATTAGGTTAAATCCTCATTGTGGGATAGTAGGGAGTAGGAAGGTCTATGTATTTTCTACGAAAAGGGATTCAAATTTCATTAAAAGCAAACAGAAATAAATTTTAAAACTAAACTAAACAAAACAACAACAACAACAAACTATGTTCTTCAAACCCTCTAGGAGAAAAACAGTTGAAAACAAAGAAGTACTCTGGATGGCTTTAAAAAACAATCTGGGGGATTTTATCCAGAGTTAGGAATGTGGAATAGTATTTTTTGAATGATTTTCTTATTTCTACCATAATGATAATATTAGCTGGAGGAATGTGAAATTCAGCATGGTTATTTTCTATCAATAAAAATTGCCCAGAGAATTATGGGGAGGTGTCAGCTTAATTCAAGTCTAGCTGGAAAATTGACTTTCAAACAGCCGTAGTCATCTATTATCTCTCATAGTTTCTAGAAAACCCGAATGTCAGGGTTGGACTTATTATCCATAGTCTCATTCCCTTATAGTTCTGTTGGTGGAGATCTGCTGTGGCTGTGGGTTGGTACGTCCACCCAGTGCATCTTCATGTAGCCTGGGCTTGCTTACAACATTGGCTGGGTTACAAGAACAAATAGCTCAAGTTAGAGGGTGAGCCAAGCTGAAGTCATTGCATTTTATATCCCAACCTCAAAAGTCACGCAGCATCACTTCCTCTTCATTCTCCTGGTAGAGAGTTATGAAGTTCCACCCAGGTTTGAGAAAGGAGCATCCATAGACCACACATTTCATTGGAGGATTTCAAAGGCCATATTTTAATAGGAGTATGGAAGAAAGGGTGTGTGTGTGTGTGTGTGTGTGTGTGTGTGTGTGTATGCATGCACATGTAAGATAGCAACATGTCAACATGCTTGGAAAACACAATCTGCTCTTCCATCTGACAGTTCTAAAAATTACCAGCCCTGGCAAACCAGGAGGGAAGCAATGAGTCACATTTGGCTCCTGGAGGTATTATATTGAATATGTGAAGGGTTAAGCCAACTCAAAAGGGGATACTTTATTTTGCCTTCTGTATATTGGTGAGTATTTCTACTGAGAAACTAGGAGTTTTGCTTTATGGAACAGGACTGGAAACAGACCTAAAACTAAAGCAACTGTGTCAAGAACAACATTAGGATTGTTTGTAAGTCTCATGAGATTTGGTTGTGTTGAATGGCCAAGGCTAAGCTTAGTTGCCTGACACAGGACATTTCTGGGATTGCTGGATGCTTTGGAGTGATGTTGTCTTGTCAAAAGAGATTGGGGAGCTGAAACCCTACACCCCAGTTCTTGTGTTCCAATGAAAGAAAATTTAAAGTCAGACACCAAAAACCATACAAAAGAACTTTAGTTTGAATGAAAGTAAAGTAAGGCTCAATCAAAGAACCCTCTCAAGAGGGAGAGTGGTCAGAGAGTCACAAAGGAAACGATGCTGCTTCCAAATTTATTGCTGGCCTGATGTTTACCTGCAGAACTGGGTTCCACCTTCTGTGGTCTTTACCAATCGGATGTTTATCTCCTCTTTCCTGTTTGGTGGGGAAGTTTTTGACCTTAGTTGCTCCTCTGTGGAGCTGTCATGGTGGCCATCCTATTCAGGGGTGGGGGGTCTTCATCTACAATCATATGTGTGTTAAAGTGGGTGCTGGTGTCAATGATCAGGCAGACTTCATCTTAGAGCGCTTGCACCGTTACTGAAATTTTCCTCCTGAAATACAGTGAGAAACCTCAGACCATAAGTTCTAATTTTACAATTACTTCAGTAGATCCTGTCATGAGTTAGCCCTATTAATCTTTCTTTTTTGACATATTTCTTAATTGGCTCCCTTGGTTTCCACCTGTTTATTCTCAGGGTTCGTACACCTATTTTCCTACAGGTTACTTGAATGTTCATTAAAGGCAATTCAGAGAAACCTCATGATCCTGGTATATTCCTGGTTCAAATTTCACGGTTCATTACTAACTACTGCCTAACAGTCTGAGTGGAAACTATCTTGTGCAGGGCACCCTAACTGTAGTTTATCCACTTGTTGCCTGATTCTATGAAGTGTTCTCAGAGCGCAGTCACAGCAGCTATAACCATTCAGGCAATTGACCTAGGCTGCCCCACTTTAGAGATATGCAGAAGTTTCTAAGATTACTCTGACAGTTTCTTGTTTGTTCAACTCAACACTTACTAAGTATCTGTTATGGGTCAAACATGTTGTGCTCTGATGATGGCACAAAGATGAACAAAGTTTCCCCCACCCTTTCTAGTAATATATCAAAGAGAGAGACATGCAAATAGGTCATTTTACTACTGGGAAAGAAATAACATGATAAAATATTGAAGAGAAGAAAGCCTTCCAGGAAGATGGGAAAACATCAGCAAAATAATAAAATAGGGACTAATTATTAATTACAGGTCAAAGTGAGAAGTGATAGGAATTGAGGCATGAAATGTAAGTACAGTAGTCCCTTCTCATCTATGGTGTCACTTTCTGAAGTTTCCTTTATTTGGGGTCAACCAAACTTCAAAAATATTAAATGGAAAATTCCAGAAATAAACAATGCACCAGAATTATATTGTTTGTTATTCTGAATAATATGATGAGATCTTGTGCCATTTCATTCTTTCCAGCCCCAAATACAAATCATTCTTTTGTTCAGATTATCCATGCTATATATCCAAACCATCTGTCAGTCACTTAGTAGCCATTTGCATTAACAGGTTGACTGGTGAAGTATTTCAGTGCTGTGTCTAAGTAACTTTTATTTTACTTAATATCTCTAAACCACTAGAGTAGTGATGCTGGCAATTTGTATTATTTCCTTTAAGTGAAAAGGTGAAAGCTCTTGACTTATTCAGAAATTGTATGTTAAGATTGCTAACATTTACAAAAAAATGTAACTTGTATTTATGAAATTATAAAGACAGAAAAAGAAATGTGTGCTAATTTTTGTTGTACCTCAAGCTGCAAAAGTTTCTGTCACAGTGAGTCATAAATTTAAGATGGCTTTAAATTATAGGGTTTGATACTCCCTGTGATATTAGGACCCAATTGTGGGTTGGAACACATCCCCCATAGATAAGGGGGACATAGCATTCTGTGACACAAGAGTGTATTATTGAAGAGCATTACCTGAACTGGATAGACACAATAACTTCATCTTCCTAAATTCCAATTTAGAATCTGGATAAGCAATTTTTGCAAGAAGACATCAAATTTATAAAAGTTAAGAGGGAGAAATAGTGAGAAAGAGTCTTAGAGGTCATTTAGTAGTTAAATAATTCTAGCTACATAGAGGACAATAAATTGGTCTATGAAAGTGAAAGTATATCACTGTTGATTAATTGACTGAAAAGTTAATTGCTAAATTTTTTTCTTGTCCTTATTCTTGAATTTTAAAAAGTATTTTATGATGTCATTTGAAATTAGTTATATCACAGTTATATTGCTTTTTTTATTCCACATGCAGTATCTAAATTGATGCTCAAATTTGTTTTTTAAAGATAGGCCCAGGATAGGTTATCTGTGTTTTATAATGGACTAAAATGCATTTTGAACATGTTATGAATAACCCATGATCAAATATTTGGTAATTTGAAAAATAAGGAATCATAATTCTGGTTTATGACTTCATCTCTCATGTTTAAGATGAAGGAACTATCTTCTAAAATAATAGCCTTTTGTTAAGGGGTTCCTCTAGAAAGTGCTTTCATATGTTACATGTTCTTCTCAGGTACCCCATGAGACAGAGCAACTGAGACTCACAGACATAGGCCCTTGCCATTGTGCAGGGCAGACAGGGGCTGAAATTCCTCCCTGAATCCATGTCGCTGGCCTCTGTGCTGCACTAAGTTGGCTCAGCTGTGAGTCTTCAGTCTCTCAAAAGTACTTTCTCCAATATGACATCAAATATTTGCTTTCCCCCATAGGGAAATAAATGTTTAATTGTTACAACTGTTTAAAAAAAAGATCAATAGGCTTTGAAATATTATGTAAAAACAACAAAAATATATCCATTCTACCTCTGTGCTTGAGGAACATGCATTTTCTTGTGATAATATGCATAGAGTTTTATTATTTAAATTTTAAGGCAGTGAAATAGGATCAAACACACTACAAGATAGTGTAAGAAAATTATGCTGATTTAAAGAATGAAGGACAAGGATTTTCTATTTAGTTAAAAAAAAAAAAGCCTCTCCCCTCTCTCTTTGACCTCTCTCACGCCTTCCCCCTAGTACTGTGGTTTAAGTTTTGTCTTTCATAATAATTGCATTCTGTTAAGAACTTCAGCTGTATTATTCAATACTTCAAGTTAGAGATTCAAGATGAATGTGTCTGTTTCAGATACTGGTAAGCATGTCATCTTGGAGTTTACATATAGACAAAGTACACAAATGTGTTTTTGATTGTTTTCTATAAAATCATCTTAGTCTCTAAATGTAAAATGCACAGCAGTTTTAAGAAACAATAGACTGTATACCTTTAACTTAAAAAATCTTCTTTTAAGAGACTTAACCCATTAATCATTCTACTAAGTAACTATTTTTTCTTTGTTTCATCTCTAGTATTAAATAATTTTCTTAAGTAATATTTGAAAACCATATGCCATGGTTTTAAGTTTTATGGTGAATTTAAGTAATTCAACATGAAATATACAGCACAAATTCTGACAGTGAACTCTTAGACCACTATTAAAACATCCTTCTTTTTCTCTTCCTTAATTATTTTTTAAAATAATAGGACAATCGAGGCTTTCATCTTTATCTCTATAACATAGAATCCACCCCTTATTTATACTAAACCTCAATTCTAATAATATCATTTTCTAGGGAGAAAAATCCTGTAAACTTCATGACTTTAAATCTTGGTCTGCTGTTTCCTATCTGTTATGGTTTGGATATAAGGTGTTCCCCAAAAGCTCACAAGTGAAACAATGCAAGAAGTTTCAGAGGAGAAATGATTGGGTTGTAAAACTCTTAACCCAATCAGTGATTTAATCCCCTGATAGGGATTACTTGAGTGGTAACTGAAGTGGCAGGGTGTGGCTAGAGCTGGTAAGAATTGGATGTGTGGCTTTGGGGTACAAATTTGTATCTGCCAAGAGGAGACCTGTCTCTCTGCTTTCTGATCATGTGAGCCACACTTTTCCACCATGATGTCCTGCCTTACCCCAACCCAGAGGAATGGAGCCAGCCTTCTATGAACCAAGACCTCTGAAACCGTGAGCTCTCAAATAAACTCTTCCTCCCCTACAATTGTTCTGGTTGGGTGTTCAGTCACAGCAGTGAAAAAGCAACTAAAACACTAGCAATGTTACTTTAATTACTTAACCTTTGCATGCTTTAGTTTTAAATAGATACCAATAAAAACCACTACATAGAGTTACTGTGAAGATTAAATGATCAGTTTATTATTGTTTATTTTAATAGAGTAAAAATTAGGCTTATTATCCTGATTCCATGATTTTTACTGTTTGTAATGTATTTTCAACTGTAAAATACTGTGTGTTCCCTTTAACCTGAAACATGCCTAATTTCGAGTGTTTCTTATTGGCCCCAACTTTGACACCTCAGCATATGCCATTCTCTTTCACCAGATATTCTCTATCTATTTTCCTGTTATCAGAATCTATTTACATTTGATACAGCCTATGTCAGTCCCAAGGTAGTACACATAAAACCTCAAAATGCAGGGAAGTTCAGCCCAATAGAGGCTTTATTGCCACTTCCCCCAGGAACAATCTGAAGCTGTGGATTTAGGTCAGCGATCCCTTAAACTAACTGGGCAAAAATCACCATGCAAATGTAAATTGGATTCTAAGTATGCTTGCCAAGAAGTAAGACTAGACCAGAGTGTAAGTTTTCTCTTATATGCATGAAGTTAGTAATTATATCAGCTTTCTATACTCAAAATCATATCTGTGATTCTTGATTTATTTGATGATCTTATGAGGCTCTTTAGTGCATTAGCCACTGTTTTAATTCTATTTCTGAGATGTGATTTTCAGAAAACACTTAACTGTAAGAATGTGTTTCTTTTCTTTTTATTTATTTATTTTTTTAATTTATTTTTTTTATTGGTTGTTCAAAACATTATAAAGCTCTTGACATATCATATTTCATACATTAGATTCGAGTGGTTTATGAACTCCCAATTTTACCCCAAATACAGATTGCAGAATCACATCGGTTACACATCCACATTTTTCCATAATGCCCTATTAGTAACTGTTGTATTCTGCTACCTTTCGTATCCTCTACTATCCCCCCTCCCTCCCCTCCCATCTTCTCTCTCTACCCCATCCACTGTAATTCATTTCTCTCCTTGTTTATTTTCCCATTCCCCTCACAACTTCTTATATGTAATTTTGTATAACAATGAGGGTCTCCCTCCATTACCATGAAATTTCCCTTTTCTCTCCCTTTCCCTCCCTCCTCATGTATCTGTTTAATGTTAATCTTTTCTTCCTGCTCTTCCTCCCTGCTCTGTTCTTAGTTGCTCTCATTATATCAAAGAAGACATTTGGTATTTGTTTTTTAGGGATTGGCTAGCTTCACTAAGCATAATCTGCTCTAGTGCCATCCATTTCCCTGCAAATTCCATGATTTTGTCATTTTTTAGTGCTGCGTAATACTCCACGGTGTATAAATGCCACATTTTTTTTTTTTTATCCATTCATCTATTGAAGGGCATCTGGGTTGGTTCCACAGTCTAGCAATTGTGAATTGTGCTGCTATGAACATCGATGTAGCAGTATCCCTGTAGTACGCTCTTTTAAGGTCTTCAGGGAATAGTCCAAGAAGGGCAATAGCTGGGTCAAATGGTGGTTCCATTCCCAGCTTTCCCAGGAATCTCCATACTGCTTTCCAGATTGGCCACACCAGTTTGCAGTCCCACCAGCAATGTACAAGAGTACCCTTTTCCCCACATCCTCTCCAGCACTTTCTCTCTCAAAAGATTATAAACAAAAGGTAAGACTATTAAATGCTCTGGCTTAACAAGACCTCATTCCAAGGATCTCCCCAACTTGATTTTTTCAAGACTAGCTCTGATTCTTGGTTTCTTCCCTTTTCACTCATGGACTTCCTCAGAGTGCCCATCACAGTTTGCACCTGTCTTGCTGCACATGTTCATTCATATTTCCTGAAGTTTTCTGTGCACTCAACTTATCTCATTTAGAAATTGTGTTTTATCTACAAGTATTTGGTCAGTAGGAATTTTTAATATTTTATTTTATACTATTTTCAATGTGTAATGTCCATTCTATCAAAAGTGATTCTATGTTGAAGCTTTAGAGAGTTGTACTTTTAGAAAGCTTGAGACTTTTTAGATGAAGCTAATATATCTAAAATTTTTAGCAGCTATGATTGACAGTTATTCAGCTATTCGGGGACTTAGTGATTAGTCATATATGGATTCATATAGTTATGTGGTCTCTTCTAGACATGTGACTGCCACAAGTCCCTCTTTCTATTATTGTAAAATGGGAAAGGAAAAATGTGAAATGGTTGTAGTGAAAGTAGAATGAGAACCTGATTATAAGTCAAATGCCTAGTTTCTGATAAGTGTTCAGTGAAAATTATCTTATTACTCTTTGTAATAATATTATATTTATGTATTTCTTTATCACTTACAATTATTCATCACAGCTTTGGAATAAAGTAGTGTATAATAAAGAAAAATAATCTGATATTCGTTATACATTTTGTATTCTTTAGATTTAATATAGTAGTATTCCAAACTATTCCAATACCAATGAAACAATGGTGTTGTAGATATGCTCTTTATTTTATGTCCTTGATTTGCAAAGAATTTTCTTAGAAAATATATATGTGTACCCATATATCTCTCTTCTTCCACTTGTCACTATCATAAACATTTTATAGACGATATAAACATTTTATAAGTAATATAACCCCAATTGATTTATGAGATATATGGTATTTCAAAGTTTTCTTTGAACTCTTTTTACATTAAACATGACCTAAACATTAGAAAGTGAAGTGTAAACTGAAATTTTTATTTAGTTTTATAAATGTAAAAATTGTTTTTGCAAGTTGAAATACAAATAGCTCATATGTTCATTTGCTTTATTTTATGATTGACCTTCATAAGTACCTTTTTTTGCTCCATAAGTATATGTATTTTATGTGTATAGGTAGTTCTGGATTATTCAATTTTTAGGATTATAGGAGTTTCTATATAATAACAAAGAAAAAGTAATTTTAAAATAGTAAACTCATAAAGATTAATGGTGTTGTAAATAAAAATGCAAAAAGAGCTTAAAATTGCTTATCTTGAATTTTCAGAAGTTCTAATTGCAAATATAAGTTCTGGAATGATATTTTCTCTGAGACATGCTAAAACAGCTTTTCAAGAATAGCTTATGCATTCATTTGATGTGTATAAGATAAAAAAGCCTAGGATTGCTGTCATAGTCTTTATTTCTTATGCAATACAACAGCTTGAGTCTTTATGCGGTATTTTGAGCATCTATCACTTTCATCATCAAATCATCTGAAAAGATAAACTAGCCTAACCAAGGCATTTCTATGGTGCTATAGTTTTCTCATACATAATGATGAAGATATCATACCACCCTTCCATAAATTTTGCTAACAAATTTAACTTGGTTGAAGTCTATATACTGCTTCTAAAAGACTCTCTTCAAACATAAATTTCACAAGAAAATACTCCACTCATTACTCTGAACAAATGCTTTAGTAGGTCTGGGGAATGAAATGCTGAATTGCTCTTGGAGCAGTAGAAGCAATATTGTGCATAGTAGATGCTTAGCACAGATGATCTTGATTGAATTAATGGTTGATGCAATGAAGTTATACAATGCAATATTTGGGCCCAGGAAACTTGCTTCTGTTCAGCTTAGATAATGCATCAAATTTTATATATATAAAAAATCATAGTTTTTAATCTCTTATCTTCTTTTTAAAAAATCCATTGGAGAGGGACACAGTATGTGGTCTTGACTTAGGGTCAGTTTGAGAAGGCACAGATTGAAGCTTGTGGGAAAGGCTTATCTGCTTTCTTAATATAAGGCACCTGAGCTTTATCCATATACTGTGATGCAAAGGTGTGAGCTCTAAATAGGACCTCACCTATGGTCAAACTGAAAATATGAAGGAAGACTTTATAATTTTTATATAACTAAAACCTGATAGTGCAGCAAAGCTTACAGTCCAAACTTCCTGAACCTTGTCTTACCATTGAAACCTTTGTTAATTTTGAGCCATTAAATTAAATCTTTTGCTTTCTCTCTTAATTTTGTTTCTGTTTAGAAATTTCTGTTTTATTTTTTCTCTTTTTTGGCATATTGAAGTATTTCACTATACAGAAATTGTAGAGGAGATAATACCATTGTGTCCATTACCCAACTTTTGCATATTTGACTTAAAACTTATAACACATCATAAATATAATTTACATTACTATGTAAGCCTCCATAATTGCACTCTTCTTTTTCTCTTCCTCTGTACCTGGATATAAAAAATAATGCTAGACTTAGTGTTTATTATATTGCATTTTAAAATATGTTCCACATAGGTATAAATCCATGTATAGTATGTGTAATTATTTTGAATTCTGTCTGCTTTGTGTCATATGTAATTATTGTGCAAAATGATGTATTGTACATAGTATGTTTTCTAAACTTTGAGTTATAGTTCATGAACTTTGACTACTAACAAATATTGCATTATAAAATATAAAGGACATTTAATACTCCCATCCCCCTCAGCATATTATGGATCAGCATCCTTTAATCAGAGAAATCATTTGGCATTTGGTTTTATGGGACTGCCTAATTTCACTTAGTATTATATTCTTTAGCTTCATCCATTTACCTGCAAATGCCATGATTTTATTCTCTTTTATTTCCATTGTGTATATATATCACATTTTCCTTCTCTATTCATCTACTGAAGGGTATCTAGGTTGGTTGGATTAAATGAACTCTAGATAGGGCAAAGGGAAAAAGGGGGGAGAGGGGAAGGGAGGAGCTTAGGGGTAGGAAAAATGGTGGAACGCGAGGGTCATCATTACCTTAAGTAGATGTAAGAAGATACGAAGGATGTGGCTCTACTTTGTGTGCAACCAGAGATATGAAAAATTATGCTCTATATATGTAATATGAATTGTAATGAATTCTGTTGTCATATATAACAAATCAAAATTTTAAAAAAGAAAGAAATTCACATATTGTCCATATTCATAACCTTGATTTAATATATCTTTGACACATGATATAAAAATTCCAAACTTGATCAGTTCTATTAAGAGTGCTAACTACAAAAAAATAAATAAATAAAATATAAAGGACATTTCATTGTGTAGATATTGTGCAGTGTATTTACATGCTACCTATTGATTCACTGTAATGATTTTCCAAGGTTTGTTATAAAGAATTTTAAAATGGTATCTAATGAACATTTTAATCAGTATTTCCCTGATCATAAATGTTCTCTGGCCACTCAGTAATTTTTTGCTGGAAAAAAAATATATATAATATTATATTGATTTGTAGAGATTAACATATTTGAGTTCAAATATGTTTTTAGCTATATGCTTTAAAAATAACTTCTGTTGGTTGCTTCCAATATTTTGGGTAGCATATTATGTAGTTTGTAATATAATTTATTGCGATTATAATTTATGTTTTGTGCTTTTTGAATTGGGATTAACATTTTAAAAATATGAACACTGAATAGAAATTAAGTGGCCAGCAAATGTAGCATGTTAGTTGTAGCAGTTGAGACTCAAATTCAGTTATGGAGATTTTAGATTTTTTTTTTTAATTTCCATATTAGTCACTTGTAAGTCAGACATATGTTCTTTGTTGCATTGACTTATCACTTTCATTTTTGCATACTTTTGCCTCCTTTATATTGATTAAATTTTAAATTTAATTTTTTTTAAAGAAGGCTTTTGGTTTGTTCAGGTAGTAATATTTTCCTAAGTACTGTTAAAATAAATATGTATTTATTATATTTAATATTTAATTATTTGTTACATTAGTCACCAATTCTTGGTCTTAGAAAACCTGCAGTAAATCATTTGATTTCTTTTACTTAACATAATGTATCCTTTGCAAATATACAAATTAGTAAATAATTTCCAGCATACAGGAATGCTTCAGGATCTCTTTGCAAAGGAAGATAATTTCATTCTATTGGATCTATGAGCATAAGATATTTTTAGTTATTAAGTTCTACTTTGCATCTGCCTCTGTAGGACCTGAAAATACTGATACATGGTTCAGTTGGTTCAAGAAGCATTTGAGGCAATTAATTCACCCCTAATTATTCATAATATTGTTAAACATATATCTTAGTATATTCACTTTCCAAAATATTATGGATCAGCATCCTTAAATCAGAGAAAAGTTTATATATATAAATATACAGTGATCTAATATGAACTATTAATTTGTGTCTTCTTAGCACTGAACAAGAGAAACTAAAATAAACTTTTTAAGTGTTTCACTTGTGGAGATGAATATTTAGTATTCTTCACATGACTCATTATGAAAAGGAAATGTAGTTTAGGGCTTGCAGGGACTTGTGAATACAGGTGGAGTTGGAGCTTGGGATTGGGCTATGACCCTGGAGGCTATAGTAGGGACCTGTGCTGTGTGCTTCGTGAGCCTTTATCACCTTTGCCCTCAATCTGGATTTTGAAGTCCTTTTTCATAGTCTGCTTTCTTAAAGTAGCAATTTCCTACTTGCACTTCCCCATTTCATTTATGTATATTTTGAGTATGGGTACTGGAGATTGAACTCAGGGGCACTTTCCCACTGAGCAACATCTCAGTGCCTTTTTGAAAAAAAATTTTTAAATAGTTTTTAGTTGTCAATGGACCTTTATTTTATTTCTTTATATGCAGTGCTGAGAATCGAACCCAGTGCCTCACACATGCTAGGCAAGCGCTCTGCCACTGAGCCACAATCCCAGCCCAACCTTTTTATTTTTGAGAGAGGATCTCATTAACTTGCTTAGGGCCTTGCTAAATTGCTGGACCTAGCCTCAAATTTTCGATTCTTCTGTCTCAGCCTCCCAAGCTGCTGGGATTACTGGTGTGCACAAGTGTGCCCAGCTACTTCCCCACTTTCTAGGCATATTAAGGAAGAGTTTTCACTAGCTTTTAAAAATTTATCATTAGGTCTTTTTGTTGCAGTGGTTCCTTTGTTTCCTTCTATTTGCTTGGAGTTTATTGCTTTGTATATATTCATTCTGCTAAATTAATTTTAAGAAAAATCTTTTAAATATGACCAATTCTGAGCCATTTGTACTCTTCCCTAATTGTGGGAGACCAATCTCTCAAGTGACTGAGTCAACTCCCCTGCTGAGTGTTGTGGTGGCAGCCTCTCTGCTAGACAGCTCCAGCCTTCTTGGGTTCTAGGGTTCCAGTGACTGTGTTTTCATGTAGAGGCATGTCTCTCCACATCCCCAGGGATCCAATCACCTCACCTGTCCTTGTAACCCTGCCCCGCTTGACCTTCATTGGACAGGATTTCCCAAGAATTTAGAGTCCCCTCATAAAAGCCCACTCCAAAGGGTGCTTCTCATTCTCCTCCTTGGAGAGCTTGAGGCCGAGGGCAGAGGAGCCATCCTGGAGCTTGGTTTAAAGGTAAATTGTATGTCTGTGTTTTATTTCTAATGCCTTGAGAATTACCCGAGTGACCAGTTAGTTGTCTGTGCTGGACATGGATGATACCTAATGCCTTACATTTCTTCCTTACATTTCCTGGAAACATGTCCAGGGTTTTGTTTTAAATTTAATTTGGTAAGGATTAAAACCCAGAGACTTTGGAAGCCCAAGAATGGAATAAGACATAGAATTCCCTAAGTAATCACCATTGTTTCTTTACTCTTAACCCCTTCAAATGAACCTATATTTGAAGTAAGTATATTGTTCTTATTATTCAAAATAAGTTTCTTAGACTAAGTCCCTAGCCTCCCTTTCCAGTTAGACTGACTTCTTAGCACTTTCTATGTATGAAAGTGGAAAACAGCACTGGTATTTGGAATTTATAATAATCAAATTAGTATTCAAAATAGGAAGCAGAGGTGAAGAATAGTTAATACAAAACTACCTACTGTTACGGTTTGGATATATGACGTGTCCATCAAAAAATTATGCCTGAGATAATGCAGGAATGGTCAGAGATGAAATGATTAGCTTATGAACGCTGTAATCTAATTATTGGACTAATCCATTCGATAGATCAATAATTTGAATGGATTAATTGGTGTTGTAAGCGAAGAATAGGGCATGACTGGAGGAAATAGGTCCCTGGGGGTGTTCCCTTGGGAATTATTTTATCCCTGGTTCCTTGTACTCAACCTCTCTCTTCTGGCTGTCATGAACTGAGGACTCTCTTCCATCACACCCTTCTGTCATGATACCTCACCTTGAGTCTAGAGCTTTGGAGCTGTCTAACCCTGCACTGCACCTCTGAAACCATGAAACAAAATAAACGTTTTGTTCACTAAATTGTTCTTGTCAGATCTTTTGGTCACAGGGATGAAAAGCTGACCAACACACAAAAACAAAATAAGAGCAAAAATTTGGATGTTTTCCATGTGACATTTTACTGCTTAATACTCCAAATTTTGCAAGCACTTTAAGTAATTTTAAAAAAGACTACAGTATTTATTAGTACTCTGATAAATACTTGAGTACTTAGTAGATATGCTGAATGAAATGATTTAAGACTACTAATTATAGAAGTATTTCTATTGGTATAGATTTTACTAACATTATTATTTATAAACTGCTTTTCTTTAGAATGTATATTGTGATACTTACTGAGTCTCTCTAAAGTCCTACTATTTCATCTCTTTTTTTCCTTCCTGCCATGGTGCAGGTTGTTTTATGTTTGATTCATAGATAACAAATTGGGAACAATCTATTTCTGGTGTATTTCTGGAATGTAAACTGGGGTGTCCATTCACATTATAATTCTTTTAGAATCAAAAAGGTGTCCAAAAGAGGGTCTCTGATACAGGTGTCAGCATTGTATGAAAAAAATTTATCTTTGACATTGTTCATATTCAAAAGAGAGCTTACTGTTCATACTAAGAGGATCATAACTTCTCAAAAAATTTTGCTTATCTTTCATTAAAAGGGATATCATTTTTTTCCTATATTGAGGTATACTTCACATACCCTACAATTTACTTACTTGTACAATTCAGTGACTTCAGTGCACTAAATTAATAACTTAAAAAATTGTGGTTAAGTATATATAAATAAAAATTATCATTTTATTCATGTGAATTGCACAGTTCAGTGGCATTAATTTTCATTCACAATGTTGTGCAAACATTACTCCTATTTTCAAAATTTTTCATCATCCCAAACAAAAACTCTGTAATCTTTAAGTAATAATTCCCCATGTCCCCTCCTTTTATTTCCCAGAAAACTTTAATCTATTTTTCAAAAACAGCAACAGCAACAATGAAAAACAACAAAAACAAATAAAACACAAACGTTATTAAATTCCATCAGTTGCTTTACTTGGTATCTCTTTTCAAATTATTTAGTATATTTGCCAAATTATTGTAGCCACAAATCTAATCTCAGAATGAAGACCCATTAATTCCAAATTTTAGATAAAAAAATAAGTTTAAAATAAAAACATAAGTTGGGTTGGGGATGTGGCTCAAGCGGTAGCACGCTTGCCTGGCATGCGTGCGGCCCGGGTTTGATCCTCAGCACCACATACAAAACAAAGATGTTGTATCCGCCAAAAACTAAAATAAATATTTTTTTAAAAAATTCTCTCTCTCTCTCTCTCTCTAAAATAAAATAAAATAAAATAAAAAACATAAGTGTAAATATAAGGTTCAAAGCAGTCACCAAGAAGTTTTTAACTTCTTTCTCTAGATGAAATATACATTTTTTAAAAGAATTAGATACATGCTGGGCACAGTGGTGCATACCCATAATTCCAGTGGCTCAGGATGCTGAGACAGGATAATCACAAGTTCAAGGCCAGCCTCAGCAACTTAGTGAGGCCCTAAGCAACTCAGCAAGATCCTGTCTCTAAATAAAATACAAAAAAGGGCTGAGGATATGATTCAGTGGTTAAGCACCCCTGGGCCAAAAAAAAAAATATTTAGATACTTTTTAGTGATGTATGTTAATATCCTACATTACTCATACATGAAAAGAGAAGTAAAAATTATAATATTATTTTGATTATCTGGAAATCTTCACCCATTTTTTTTTTGTCCATTTCTCTGGTATTCCTGGAATAATGATGGTTTAAACTTAGTGGAAAGCTGGCACAGTTTCAGTTCTGTTTCCTGGTTCCAGTGTTACTTTTTGCACAACTCTTAGCTTTCCAAATTCTCAGGCCTCCCTGAAGCACTGGTGTCTTGGTCTTGTGGTTTGTACTACTCTGCCTACATTCCATAAACAAAGACATGTAACTTCAGGCATCTCTTCACAGTCTAACCTTGTGCAGAAGCCCATATTTTTATTTTGAAACATTATGTTACAAAGACAGAAAAGCAGACCTTATAATTTACTGTATAAATTAGGTGTGGAAAGGTTTTCTCCATTGGTGTGCTTATGTCTGATAATACCAGCTGAAGAAAATCCTGTGCATTACAAAGGTAACTGGTCCACAATTAAATATTGCCTTGAAATGTTTTATGTAAAAATTACCATCTTTACTTAAACCCTGAATACCTAATAGAGTGACATGAGTTTTTAGGTTAGAGCTTAAATTTACTTTAAAGAAAACAAGAAAATAAAAGGAAGGCATACACATTTGATTTGACTCTTTTTGAAATTTTTGTGCTGCAAAATTCTAATAAATATAATTGCTTGGATTGTGTTGTGTGTAACATTGCCTCCACAAACTTTGAAGTCATCTTTAATGAGTATTGATGCACTTATTCCTTTGAAACTGAGTACCTCAAATGACATAATGAGATTTTTTTTCCTTTTTTATTGGTTCTTTTTAGTTATATATGAAAACAGTATTCATTTTAACATAATTATGAGAGCATAGAATATAATTTGTGCTGATTCAGTCCTAGTACTTCTCCCTTTCCTCCTTCCACCTGTTACCTTCCCTCTACTGTACTGATTTTTCTGATATATATATATATATATATATATATATATATATATATATATTTAATTTAGAATCTTGTGAATGTACATGATGGTGAAATTCACTAGAATCCAAATATACAATGTCACAATAGATCTACTCCAAGACACATTATTATGAAAATGTCTAACATACAGAATAAGGATAGAATCTTAAAAACTGTAAGAGAAAAATGACTGGTCACATTTACAGGTAAACCAATATGAATTTCAACTGATTTGTCAACCCAGACCCTCAAAGCTAGGTGGTCTTAGAATAATATGCATGAAGCCCTGGAAGAAAATGGATGCTACCCGAGTATACTACACCCAGCAAAATTAAGCTTCAGAATTGCATATGAAATAAAAACTTTCTATTATAAACAAAAGCTAAAAGAATTCATAACTAGAAAGCTTACAGTATGAAACATACGCAATAAAATATTTTATTAAGAAGAAATGAGAAATAAAATGAAAACTAGCATAGGAAGGACTTACACTTGAAAAATATAAATAAAATGGCAGAAACTAAAAATTATCTCAAGAATAACCTAATTAGATTTTGATCCTGAAAACTTAACCTTTGTGTTTTTACAAAAGTGATAAAAGAGATAAGGCTCTTGAGCTATTTATGTAGATCAAGCTTTTTCGGGATAAAAACATATGAGCATAATGTATACTTTATGATGATTATAGGCAAAGCTTTTACTTGTAGTTCAGCAGATTGAAGAGCATATAATGCATCATTTGCCCATGAATCTACATGTGGTATAGTTGTAATACATCTTGCCCCAGTCTGAGTAAAGTGAAATAAATTTTAAATCAAGAATCATATTTGTTGTTTAACAGTTCATTTTCTGAACAATCACATTATGCACAGTTAAAACTGGTATTGGTATTTTTTAAGGAGAAATATTAATTTTTACAGTAAGAGTTTATCATTGCTCTTAAGTTGAAATTTGTTTCAGCTTGAAAGCTCATATGTTTTATTTTTCGGCTTTATTATTCTTTTAAATCTTTCTATGTTTTATTTTCTATAAAAGGTCATGCTTTACATCATTTTTTCAATAAGTTTTTAGCATATTTCTAAAATTCATGACTTAATCCCCATAAAAACATTACCAAATAATTTAAATGCAGGTTTCCATTGGGGACAAAATAACTAAATCATAAACAAAACTTTAAAAATTTTACTTATTTCATAAAATTTCTTTACATGCATGATTTCTTATGTAATTAAATTCACCTTTAAAATTTATGTATATTGTAGACTTTACTGGAGTTCTTTGTTCAATTTCAGTAATGTAGTGATATAAATACTTCAAGGCAGTAACACATTTAGATAATGGTCACTAAAAATGAGACTGAATTGCATTTTAATTGTTTATATCCAGGCACACGGATTACTTAAAGAAATCTGGACTATGATTCCTGTAACACAGTGTGCTTAAAGTAAGAATTGAATATTAATTCTGTGTATTTAAGCCAATAAACAGATTTTCTTTGATTCTCAGAGTCCTGTGTCATAAAGAGGAGTAAGAGGTTATTCTTTCCCTGAAGGAAACTTTAGTGCAGCCAGTTGGATAATGATTAGCATTTGAAAAGAGCTTTTCTTAGCAAAGCATTTTCACACAGGTGTATTCAATTGATAGATGTTTGCAGCTTGTAGGTGATGGGTATATGTTTGATTCCTAAGTAAATCTGATATTTTAATACAGAGACATATTTTTCTACTATAATAAGACCATGACCCTGTGATGTGACACTTTTTACCAATGTATGTCATTGATCATAGGGGAGACAAGATAACATGGCAAGCATAGTAGACAATCTATCACATTACCTAAGAAATCTATTCAACATTCTGTTCTATACTGAGGGTTATTTTTTTTTCAACTTGATGTTGGAAAGATAAACAAATGCTTAGGATAGAATTATCAAAAGCAAAGTGTGGATGTTGATTTATTCCACAAAGGCCAAAAATGTAAATGCACATTTGTCAAGAATTCAGGTTGGTATTCTGCCCTCTAAAAAATTCACACCATCCTTGATTATTTTCTAGTAATCTATGCCAAGCTTAACATTTAGATGGTTTCCCTCCAAATGGACATCATCCTCTGGAAAACTGAAATACAGTTTGATGTTTCACTTCACACATTTACAGGAGATAACATTGAAACCTTCCCATTTTGTTTAGGTAGCCTTGTCTGAAACTGTCTAAAGTACATGAAGGGAATGAGGGAAGGGATTGTTCAGCTTGTAGCTGGCAGGAAAGTCCTACTGCTGAATCAGATCACAAATTATGGCCTGAATGGCTTGGTAACAGTTTATTTCCACTGTGCAAAGCCAGGCAATCTCGGCCAAGCAACCGAGCAAAATCTGTCCTGTCAAAATGGAAAAAGTGGTAATTAAGAAGTAGAGAATTCTGGCAGTGCACTTAGAGTTTGGCCTTTGTGCTTTGCTGTGAGGAACTTATGGGCATCAACTATTGTCGCTTGGTCTGCAACTGTATTACACAGAGAATATGTGGCCATCTACATGGGTTGTCCTGGCTTGGTGTTGGTTCAGAATTCCCCATTCAAAATATTTTGAGAGCCTTTGTGAGTAAAGATTCTGATTTGTGACATTACTGTAGTGTTGTTTCAACTTAATGATAGAAATGATAGCAAACAATTTATAAGCACTTAAAATATACTTTCAAACTGTTAAACCCTTTTGTAGGTTAGCACCCTCAGTTCTCACATTAACCGATGAAGGTAGTACTAGTTTTTACTTCCCTTTCAGGGAACAGAGAAGAACAGCAAAGTAAGGACCTTGCCTGGTACACAGCAAGTGAGTCTGCCTCTGGAATTATATCTCTACCAACATCCTCCAGTGTCTTGCTAGCAAGAACCAAGGAAGCATCAGTGTTCAAGAGAAAAGTCTATTATTCTCTTATTAAAAAATAAGTCTATTTTTTAATAAAGAATTTTGGGGGGAGAGGAAAGCAGAGGTGTGAAATTCCTTCAGATGTATTAAAATAGCATAATTTTTACCAATTCTTTACTTTTCCACTTCGAGCCTTATAATTTTATGAATCTCTGATCTTTGTCAATACTGTTAGGAGGAGTCAATGTGGATTTATGTGAAATGTGATTGGAAAGTTTCAATACTCCCCAAATTTTTGATTCTTATTGTTGTTAAATGTTTTAACTATAGAGTTAATACTTAGTAATAATAAAGACAGTACACGAATAAGGCTATTCTTTAGCTTATTGTTTTTATTTAAGAGTATGCATTCAAACTTCACAATTAATCATTGACAGAAATGTATCCTGAATAGTCCATGTGTACATAATAAATGTGTGAGCAGAGATTCCATATATTTTATTTATTTTCATATTCTCAATAATATTCAAGGATTCTTAGCACATTGTTAGTGTTCTATGAGTATTTATTGACTACATTTATGGATGGATGAATATTGAATCTAAATGCCTCGAGTTTATCCAAATGTAAAACTTTGATTTTCTCTACTTAATTTTCAAGGTTGCTAAGGAAAGGCAGAAATAGCATGTAAAGCAGCAAGAAGTCTAGAAAACTATGCCTTTTCTCAATTCTAACACCATGCTAGTCCTTTTGAACTCTTGAGAAACGAGACTTCTCATTCATTTTTGCCTTCTTACTCCTGATCCAGCACAATAAGTAGTCAGTGAACAAATGAGTGAATAATTGAGCAGACAGAATGATTTAAGCTCTTATCCTTTTATACATACCTAGTTTAAACAAGTCTACACAACTGCAGTGTTTGGGGAGCATGTTACCAAAGGTACAGGCAGCTATGAGAGGCTGCACCCATCAGGAAGACCATTTACACACTTGGATGGAGTGCAATCTCACAGGCCATGTCTTTTGGGAATTAGACTCTTAATAGAATCACCACATAAGAGATCACTTGCCCTCTGTCTTAACATTTTATTTATCACTAAGATTTAGTTTAGTAGTGGTTCACATGACTTCAGAGCAATTCCTTCAGGTTGGCTTAGCCCCTGGGCACCTCAGACAATGAGTTTGTTTCCTGAGAAAAACTGTCCTTTCATATGTGGCTGTCTTATTTGTTGAGGCTTATCTATACACACTTCTTGGAGTGTCTATGTCAGTTTCTGTAGCATAGTCAACTGCCCCTTCTCTACCTCATTACTGTCCTGATTTGTTTATGTGAGTAACTCACTCGGCACCAGTACTTACACAGCACTGAGTGATGACTCAGTATTCACCTCAAGAAGGTTCCCCATGCTTGCTATAGTGTTCTGTTCTCAGGAACAGAACCCAGAACAGAACTTGGTACCCAGTTCTTGAAGACTTGATTGATTGACTGATCTGTGCTTATAGCTCTTATGTTTGTGGCTCACAATATGTGTTACTTCACATTCACTTCCTTATGGACATGTTCATATGTTGACTCTTCTTTTCCATACATGTGTAAATAAAATTCCACCAGTACATCCTGTGCTTCATGCTGATGTTGGCACCCACCCCATTCCTAACCTCTGGTACTTTGTTCAATTTAATGTGTTTGGGAAAGGATAAGGTAAATATGGTGTTTTAAAAAGATCTTCAATGTTTTTAAACTAAAGTTTCATAACTTACTCCCACCTCCCCACAAGATGAAACAGAGAAAAGTGCTCCAGGCACACAGTGACTACAGGACCAAGAAATACCTGAGAGGTCAGCCCCAATTTAACATGATGTTTTCCAGGGATTTGAATAGTACCTAACAGCATTTCTAGGAAACATGCAAAAGTCCAACCTATCATTTCCTATGCACAGAGTTGTGATTAACAAGATCTCTTTGAATATTAATATCAATAAATAATGATCATGAATAACACAAAAATAAAGATAACACTAGTTATCCTATTCATTGTTATATTTTTAATCAGTTTCTTTATGTTTAAATTTTACAGATGAAAATAACTGTAATATTATACATTTCATCAATGTTTACTTGTAGGACTCCAGAGATATTTTAAGGAACTTTTACAGTATTTTTTAAATGGCAGGATTGAAATTTCAAGATGTCAGGATTAATGAGTTCATGTCATAATATTCACACTTTCTACAAAAAAAAAAAAAAACAGCTCACAATTTGATCATTTATCTCTGTGTACTGACTGTGGGGAATTAATTTGGTCATTAAAAAATAATAATAGTTCATAAAATATAAGGAGATAATTTAAAATCAACTGTTAAGTCAATGCTCTTTTTGTTGTTGTTAAAACTTGATTTGTGGCACATAGGACTTATTCATAATCTAGGGATAATCTTGGTTGCACCATATATGACCATAAGAAGGATCATTACTCTTAGCAGCTGTGGATCCCTAATGAAATGAAAACATGCACAGTCAAGGTTAACAGTATTCTTTTATTGCAATTTTCTGTTTTCCCTTTAAAAATAAGCTGCCTGGGCTGGGGTTGTAGCTTAATGGTAGAACATTAGCCTACCACATATGAAACACTTGGTTCAATCCTCAGCACCACATAATAAATAAATAAATTTAAAAAATGTATTGTATGTATCTACAACTAAAAAACATTTAAAAAATAAGCTTCCAATGTTTTTCTATATATGAAAAAATATGAGATCTATTGCTCATTGATATTTCTGAAATAATAATTTCATTTAAGACTTGATTTATATAAGTCTTTTGTTATTGTTTGTACTAAATAATAAATATTTCCACATCTTGATAGAATCTGAGATACCATGTTCGCTCAACTATTGGATTTATAGAGCAACTTATTATATTTAAAACCAAATATCAGAAGTATCTGGGTAAAAGCAGTTACTCTACTTATATTGACATGTTTGAAATCATTATTCTCACTTAGTCCTCAGAACTTTATGGCATGCATTTGGGAACAAATCTTCATTTTCATGTGTTTTATTATAAAAAAAGAGAGAGTATTATTTGGAATTTAGTTATTTGTTTTTCTCAGCCAGATTCTTCTTTGGAGGTACATTAAAAAAAGTTATAGTACTTTATAAAGTGGAAAAAGTATATTAAAAGGAAAGGAAGGGTAAACTGTTGATTGCAACAAGGATGAAAAATACATTTAAAAAACCATCTATATCTATCTACATAATAGATAGATAGGAAGACCCATGGAGAAATACTTAGAATTAGTTTGTTTTTCTTTCTTTTTTTTTAAAGAACAATGTGAATTTACTATGAAGTGATGCCACATATCCAATATTAAATTATGTTGTGTAGAAAAATAAAAATAGAAATTAAGATTTCTGAATTTCAAATTCTAGCAATAAGATTAACTTGCCAATTCTTCTCAGTTCCTAATCTCTTCAGCTGACCTAGTGAACCAGAAAACTCAGGATTAAATTTCCGTGCATTCTGTTTCACATGACTTTTACAGAAAAAAAAAGAAAAAAGAAAAAAGTAAGAGTGCTGTAGACCCAGCTTTTTCTATTGGAATAAAGTCTTGATGAATATACAGCTAGACAATATCTTTAAAAAAATCTAGAATGTATATGAGTATAAAAAGTTAGTACCAAATTAGTAATATACTCTGACACAACCTTCTGTAGATATTGGTTGATGTCTCAAACATTATTCCCTCAAGTAACAAATTTTATGCCTTTTAGATTGCTGCCAGTGAAGTTATCAGTGACAGAATCTGTTAAACTTGGTTATAATTTTTATTAAAAAGATTTAGATCTAAATGTTTAACTGTTTCAATTGAGTTCAGTTGATTAAAAATGATGAATTTACTGATGAAGTAATTATAAAGTTTGACTAGTAAAACCAGTAGTAAAGAATTTGCAATGCCTTTCCATTATTATTATAGGGACTATAAATTTTGTTCAAATATATGCAGTTTTTGCTGAATTGAACAGAAGAAAGAACCCATCATTTAATATATCTACTGATTTTAATGACATTGGGAGTTCTTGAGGATTAAAAAAATTCAATTGAATAACTGTTGTCACTCAGAATGGTCCCTTATATAGTACCATACTAATGAAAATTATATAGCCCCCAAAAAAGGGAAATAGAAAAATTTGAGGGACTGATTGAATCTCAGAAATAGGGAAATTTCTCCTAATTGTCCAAGTTAAAATATAACAAAGTAGTCCTCTGATATCTTTACCATTTTTATCAAACTAAAAATTAAAGTTTGAACTAACCTAAAAAATACTTAAATTTATTTATTCACTCAATACTTATTGAACATTCACTTGGTACTGGGCACTGTGCTAGAAATAAGAGCTATCAAGTTTTGTAAGACACAGGTCTGCCCTTGATATGCTCATGGTATAGTAGAAGAGCAAAACATATCAACAACAGAAACATATAATACAAGAGTAAATATTTATTTACATACATTCTTTTTCTATTTTAGTTGGAAATAAATCAGAGGATGAAAGTTAATAAATTGACTTTCATCAAATAAGAATGTATGATGATAGTATAAAAGTATTAAAACTAAAATAAAGATTGTTTGTTGTCTAAAGTTCTGAAGAAGAAATACATAATAAATTGGCAAGCCATGGCAAAGTTGCTGATTTAGTAAAATGAAATGAAGAATATGAGAAATGTATATCATAATTTTGCAAAACCTTGTTATTCCATTATAAAATAATGAATTAAGTTAATGTACAATTATTTGTCAAAAAGAATGACCTCGACTATGATAACAATGAGGAATTATGGAACAGAGTGTACAGCAAGACCAGCAGTTGCAGAGGTTAATCAGGCAGGGCAGCTTCATGGTTATATTGTGATTCTCCACAGATGGGCACTTCTGTGATTGATAAGCTGCAGAAACAATGTGCTCAGGTGGTAGGGTTGCTTGATGTTATTCTGGAGAAATATTGTTTATGCCCAGTCATAATCAACAAGCAATAGCTTTGTTTGACCTATGTGGTAGGTCAGTAACAGCAATGACATGTAAGAAAATGCTAAAGAGCTCCATGTTTTGATTATTGTCGTTAAAATGTTATCTGTCATGGATCTGTGCATGGAACAGCTTGAATTATATTTTCTCTCTACCTTACTGGCCATCTCTCATTAGTTAGTGCTTTTTGATGAATCCTTTTTTTTTTTTCAATCTTTAAATGTTAAGGCCCTGTTCTTCCTACCCTCTCCCTCCCTCTGTGCCTTCTTTCCCACCACATTTGATCTCAGAGCTTCAAATACCAACTATATGTAAATAACTCCTAAAGTTATGTCTTTCACCACTCAACATTTCCATTAATGTTTAATAGGTATCTTAAAAGACACATGTCAAAATTAGGACTTCAGATCTTTCTTCACTTCTCACCTATTATGGTTTAAATCTGAAATTTCTTCCAAAGCTTACGTGTAAATTTGGTTTCAGAGATGGGGCTTTTTGGATGTGATTGGATCGTGAGGGCACTGACTTCAACAGTGGATTAATCCATTTGATGGATTAATAATTTAAATGGCTTACTGGGGGCAGATAGGCCATGATTCTAGGAAGTAGTTCACTAGCGACTGACCCTCAACTATACCTTGTACCTGGTTCCTTCCTCTCTTTCTCTCTCTACTTCCTGACTTCCACGGGCTGAGCAGCTTGTCTCTGCTGTGATGTCATGTCTCCCCTCAGAGTCAAAGCAATGGTGTCAGCTGATCATAGACAGAAGCCTCTGAAATTCTGGGACAAAATAAACCTTTCCTCCTCCAATTTGTATGTGTCATGTTTTTTGGTCACAGTGACAAAAAGCTAACACACCATCCCACTTCTTATAGCTTCAAACACCAACTGTATGTAAATAATTTCTAAAGATATGTCTTTAGCCCATTCAACATCTCCATTAATGTTTAATAGGCATCTTAAAAGATACATGTGAAAATTAGAACTTCAGGATGGCACAGTGGCTGAGTCTATAGTACCAGTCCTTGGGAGGTTGAAACAAGAGGTCATTTGAACCCAGGGATTTGAGACCAGCCTAGGTAACATATTGAGACACTCACCCCTCCCCAACAAAAAAATGCAGAACTTTAGAATTAATACCCAATCCCACAATTCTATTCCCCAGTACCACAATTCTATTCCTTCCTATATTTCCTCTGTGTCAGTAAGTTACTTCATCATGTAACACATTACTTGGGCCAAAACTCTGGGTATAGTTCTTACTTTTCCTCTTTTATTAATTTTTCACATCCCATACTATAGAATTTTTTGTCAAATCTGCTTCCAAAATATGTCCTGGATGGTTCTTTTTACCATCTTCACTACTCCATACCAGCCATCCCCACCTTGCAATGACACTGCCCTTACATGGGTTCACTTCTTTTCCAAAATTTATTTTCCTCATCACAACAAAAATGATTGTTGTTTTTAAGTATAAGAGGATCCATGCCATACTGTGTTGAATACTTCTGTGGTTCCCCTTGCCACCAGGGCTCTGTCACTGAATTGCCTTGCTTGTCAACTTCTTGACCAAGCCACCATGATCTCTTAGGTCCTTTGCTTACTATGTGTAAGCATACTATGTACATGGCTGGCCTTTTTTGGTCTTTTAGTCTCATTTCATGTGCTCCTATCTTCTGAGGTGCCTGTGGTGGCCACCTGACCTGAGCTTCAGCTGACTATGTCTGTCTCCCCCATCTCATGGTTAGCTTCCCAAAACATCCCATATTCTACCCATAGCTTCTTCATGGCACTTATCACTCCAGGACATCTTGGTTGTATGTTTGTTTTGTTATCTGTTTTCTCTTTCCACTTGTCAAATGTAAGCTCTCCTTAAGAGCAAGGGCCCTGATCTGCCTCTTTTATTTCTGAGTTCTCAAGATCTAGAAAAGTTAACAGAACAATACATGAGTATGGATTAAAGGAAAGAAATTCTATAGCTCAAATTGCTCTTTTTCCACCTTTTGAAGCTTTAGAGTGGTTCCCAAGAGATAGAAAGGCTACAGACAGCAGAAGAAATGCCCTACTCATTATTCTGATATTGTCATCAGAGAGCAAAGCATGACAAGTATGCATTTTTTTAAAGCCAGTAATTCCATATTTTAGCAACTTCTCACACTCTTTAAATCTAGAGCACCTTCTGTATGGTTTCCTCTTTGTTCTTTAAAAGGCTGTGAGTCAAAATAGAATTTGATTTGCAGAAACTTAATGTTAGCACATTCAAAAGTATGCAGTAGGGAGAAAGAACAATAAAAATGAATACTGTTCACTTACAAACACAGCATGTTTTATATTTTAAGAGTTAGAAATTAATGTGGAATTAATCCTCCTTAGAAAAGTGAATTACTCCTTGGACTACAGCAGATACATTTATTTTTATGTGTTCACAGGATATACCACCATGTGGATATGTGCTGTCATTGGAGTTATTTTAGGATAGAAAGGAAGAAAAATGTCCCAATCAATGGATTCCTTAGTGAAGATAAAAAGAGACACATAAAAGTGGCCAATTTTGTAAGAGCAAAAGTATCCATTGTTAAAAAACAAATTGTGATGCATAAATCATATCTATCATGTCTTGATGTTTCTTAGTAGTTTTATGTAATTATTTTCTATGTCCTGATTCATTCTTGCTAAATATTCTCCTGTAAGTGACCTGATTTCCTGGGATGCAGTGGGAAGCAGTTCAGTGCAATCATTAGTGTATGGATTCTGGGTTTAGAATGTCTTCTCTTGAAACCCATTTTCACTTCTTAATAGCTATATACTTTAGGTATATCACTCAATTCCTTCCTTTTTAATTTTCAGTGTTTCACTCACAAACAAACAAGGATAAGAGGATTTAAGATGAAACAGAAAGTAAATTACAATTTAGACATGCCTGTTCCATTCTTCTTCGAAAGAAATATTTTCTTGAGATTTAAAGTAAATCAAATACTGTGAATAAAGGAAACTGGTCTGTACATAGAACAAAACTGGTCATGATTTCATTTTTTTTCTTTGCAGTACTGGTGATCATACATAGGGTCTTGGGAATGTTAAATAAAGGCTTTAGGACTGAACTACACCCCCAGCCTCCACTTGTCTTTCCCAAGAATATGTTTTACTTCATTCAGATATTTCAATTCTGCCAAGAGAATTAGTTTAGCAAGTGATGTAAAAGTAAACCCCGGAGCCAGGTTGTCTGGTTTGAAACTCAGCTCAACATTTAGTAGTTGTGTGATGCCGGCCAGATCACTCACTGTCTCTCTGTCTCAGTTATCTCATTTCAGAATAAAGATAATAAATACTTGCTAATTCACAGGATTATTGTGAAGATTAAACAAGTTACTCTTTTTAAGGGATTAAGATCTGCCCCTGGACCATGAAGTATAGTCCATATTTGTTGAATAAATAAATGGAGCTACATAAGCTACATAATGGCTCTTTCTAATATTTTTTATTCGCTGTCCTCTGTCATGTGTATAATGTCATATTCATGAAGATATGATAGCAGGAAGAATGATAGCCAAAAGTAGAGATTTAATTTTTCTCTTTGTCTCTGTACCAGGTGATGTTCTATCTTGCAATAAGAGGCTGTTAGCATTACTTCTCCACTTATGACTATGGTAGTGGCCAGATTGGAAAATAAATATTTTGCTACTCTCCATTATAAAAACGTGTTGCTTGTGCTTGATAATCTATCGTATTAATGAAGAATGGAATTTGCATCCCTTAGTGGGAAAATCAATTCAGAAATCATTTTAACATCTTATTTTATTAGCATTACTACTCTCTTATTTCCATGATGATCTGGTACATAATTATGATAATAGTTAACATCTTGAGGACATGGTGCTAAGTATGTTCTGCAATGACAAGCTTAAAAGGCAATCATAGTCATTAGCCCCATTCTTCAGTGGAGTAAACCAAGGAAGTTAATGACTTGTCTAATTATTACTAATGTAGACTCAAAGAACCCAACTCCAGAATCTGAGGGTTCTTTCTAATTTTGCAGTTCTATCTCTCTTCTCCTGGAAACTTTAGAACAAAAATTGACACTTAGAAAGTCATTTATGCTTTGTATGTTTTAATACAGTTTGACTACCCCTTATCCAAAATGCTTGGGACTATTTAGTGTTTCCAATTTTGGAGTTTTTTTTCCTTGGAATATTTACATAAATTTTACAGGGCCTCTATTCCTAAAATCTAAAATTGGAACTGCTCCAAAATCTAAAACTTTGTGAAAATTTATGTTAGCTATCAAAAAGTTTCAGATTTTGGAACATTTTCAGATTAGAGATGCTCAACCTGAACCAATTTCCCCATGGCTGAATAAGTACTTTATGCACACACACCCATAAAACTCAATTTTGATGCACATAGAAGCATTAGTCATCAGAGCCAAAAGAATGAGAACAATTTAAATGTCCAGCAACTGATGGTGGGGATAAACAAAGATGACATATCCATAAAATATGATCTAGCAATAAAAAGGAACCAATTACCAACAGAGGCTACTACATGAATGAACTTCAAAAATATTGTGTTAATAAAAAGTCAGATGCAAAAGACCATATAGTGTATGATTCCATTTACAGTAACTTTCCAGAAAAGGGAGATATTTGGAGACAGAAAGCAGATTATCTATTGCCTTATGACTAAAAATTACACTAGGGATTGACTACAAACAACTTTAATATTTTTTTTTGGATGATGACATTGTTCTAAAGCTGTATTGTAGCAATGATTGCATAAATCTTTAAATTTCTTAAAAATCATTGACTAAAATTGTGCACTTAAATGGCTGAATTTTATCATATATAAAATATACTCAATAAAACTGTTAAAAAAGGGACAAAGAAACTGGATCATGGCCCACAGAATAAAGTACCTGGACATAATACTTATCATACTAGTGATAAGTATTAAAATGGACTGAAAATTGAATTCAAACTTTTATTATCATCATAATTGTATTTCCCTCTCCACATAATTTGTAGAATGAAAGATCAAAGTTGTTTTTAAACAGTTAAAATTAGAAATAGATTGGCAACAAAATAAGACTTTTTATGTATTAGAATTCTGAACTGATGTTATTTCCCTTGGATACAATAATCTTAATAGCTAATTTTGAAAATAAAACTTATTTTTTAACTTTATGAAGTTTTTTTCTTCAAATAGAAATGTTTGATTTGGATCATTTTATTTTGAAGTTGTATCATTTTATTAGAATCATGTATAAGTGAAGATTTGCAAAGTGTAGAAGAAATTCACTATTTGTACTCTGAGGAAGTAAGTAAAATACCTCTTTTTAGTTAATAAACCTATTTCATTATGTTCTGTCCTTTTATTTTCTCCTAATTCTGCTTTGTGAGATATGAAAGGCATTGACTTTATTATTTTCCTCATTTTGAAGATAAGGAAACAGTCAAATAGGGATTATACCCAAATCATATAGGTTTAAATGCTTGAGAGATGCCTTATACTTCATTTTTCTGAGTGTTAGCCATATGTGATCCACATGTGATCCTCCCACTCTGTGTTCATTGTTCAAAATAATAGATTATTTACCACATGCTGATAAATTCTGTAGAGCCATGCTAGATATCACAGCTGAGTTCTTAAGAAGTTACAATAATATCACCTTATAAGGTTCTTTAACATCATGTGATGAATTGGAACTGCAAGAAATAAAGGTTTCAAATGTGATATGGTATGAGATACATTCTTATAGTCTTTAATATGCAGTATTGGGCAGCTTCCAATAGACAGATGGAAAAAAGAATGAACCCATGCACCTCATACCTGTTCTAAAATAATGTTCCTGATGTGTCATTGTTCATTGCTGGACGTCAAGCAGTGTAAAAGAAAACTTAGTAAAATATGATAGATTATTTAACTATTGTACTCACTGACCATACATCACAGCAGAAAGAGAGCCACACCAATGTTTTACAAAAGGTATAATAGGGCTCTGATGTACCTCCAAGTTATTCTTCCCAGGAATATTCTGAATAGCACTGATGCTTAAAAGCTTTAGATGTCAGTCCACTTCTTACAGATTCAACAACTTTCTATTAAAGAAAAACTTGTCAAAAGCTCACTAATTCATACTCTCTCCCCACTTTTTTGTTCCTTTTTAAAAGAAAAAAAAGTGGTTCGTTTTATTTTAAGTACTATGTTTTGCTCTATTCTTTGTATAATTATTCTTTTCAGTTATGTTCTTTTTCTGTTGTCCTTATTCTGCTTAGAATATTTCTTCTTTCAATAGCAACATAGATCCTATAATCACTTCTTCAATAGGTCTGGTTATCTTGTAAATTTATGTTTCTCACATGTGAACATGGATTGTTCCTTGGATGGTTGAATGCCAAGCCTGAAAGCTTGGATTCTATTTCTTGTTTTTATTTGCAGTCCTTCTGTTTTCACTTTCTTTTTTTTTTTCTTTTTTGGTATTCAGAAACTGATGTGTTGACAGTAAGGGAACAAAGATGGGTATTTTTTTTTTTTAAGAAAGTAGCATGCATGGGGACCATGTAAACAGTTTTCTGGTTACATATTTTGCTTTGCGGACAGTTGTTTTTTAGGTATTGAGACTGAGTTGGGTGGATTTAATGTAAAGCACGTGTATTGGCAGTTTGCAGACATTTGTTAGAGCCCTCTGAGCATATGTTGAATAATGGATTCTGTTTGTGTTATGTGTTTTTGGCAAAGCCCTGCACAGAGCTTTTTTAAAGTTTAGGAAGCCAGTATGTTTATTGTAACTCTTTTTCTTCCTAAGGCTGTAGTGGAGGAAAGAAAAAAAATGTAAGCAAGAAAGATTAGATTTCTCTGGGATAAGATGGATTGTTATGTTTTATTTTGTTGTATGAAATTATATATCTTTCCCTTCCAAAATTAAGCAGCTTTAAGGTAGAAACCTTTGATTTTCGTTATTGAATTCTGTTAAATTGTTTGAAATAAGCAGATGTACATCACCCGAATAAGTCACCTGAAGAAAATTTTGTCACAATTTCTGCAAGTGCTTATTTCCAAAATGCAGATTTTAACATCTGCAGTTAAATGTTTCTGTATACCTCTTAAACAATAAAAGGATCTCAGAATTGATCTCTAGTTCAATGTTTTCCTCTTCAGCTGGTACCTAATTTGATGTATAATTTTCATTCTCTTCATGACCATGTTGTCCAATATTTTAGAGTCATCTTGTTGTATGCATCATAAAGTAATCATTGTGACTATTGTTTTGTACTAACGATGCATGTTTAATGGCACACTTTCCCAACATCTTTGCTTGTCTTTTTGGGCTTGTTTTCTATATTCTTCAAGTATATATCTTAGCTATTTTAGTTATGATCAGTAGCAGAAGACTCTCCTTGTTTTTTAGTAATAAATTTGTATATTTATTTATTAATTTTTCTCTAATATAGATGATGACTTAATACTGAGCATAGATTTCTAGGCTGTTATTTCACTTAATCTTTTTATAGTATTTATCCATTATTTTTAGTATTCTACTGTTATTTTTTAAATCAGTTGACACCATAATTTTATTCTTTGTCAATGAATCTGTCTCTTCTCTCTGGTTGCTTTCAAATTCTTTTGTTTTCTTTGGTCATTCTGATGGTACCAGCTGTGAATTTTTTTTTAAACCATAATCTCATTTTTCTCCTTCTAAGAATTTGTGATTTTCATCAAATCTATAATATTTGCAGTCATTTCTTTAAATACCAACATAGTCCATTATTTTTATTTTTATCCTCTCTCTCTCTCTCTCTCTGTCATTCCTCTTATTATATTATCTATATTTCTGCCATGATTTGGATTAATGTCTCCCAAAATACCCATGTGTTAAAGGCTCGGTCAAGATGGCATGATTAGGAGGTGGTGAGCCCTTTAAGAGATGGATGGGATGTCATGGAACGAAATGAGGTCACTGGGAGTGTGCCCTTGAAGAGGATACTGCAACCCTAGCGGCTTCCTTTCTTTCCCTCTTCTTGTCCATCATGAAGTGAATGGCTTATAGGTCAATTGAGCATGGACTGAAATCTCCCAAACCATGAAACAAAATCAACCTTTTCCCTTATTAAGTTGACTATATGGGTTTTTTGTTATAATGACAACAAACTTACACACAATCCCCTAACCACTTTTAAATATTTTCAGTAACTTTATATTTTTCTACTACATTTCCTTTCTATGTGATCTAGTTTAATGTTTTCTTCTTCAGCTGTACCTAATTTGTTGTGTTCATTTATATCTATACATCATATCTTTTTATAAAACATTATGCCTTTAGTCACTTTAAGCATACTATTTACAGTTTATGTCTTTTATTATCTTAAGTTCTTGGGTTTCTGTTCCTATTGCTTGTTCCTAGTGCTAACTCACACTCATGGTAGATTGCTTACTTACACATTTTGTCATTTTTATTTTAGGATTTTTCTAATCTTTTAAGCCTCCTACGGTCTGGCTTTCTTCTTTTTCTGCCAAATGTTCCTGTGTTATCAATAGTCCACTGGCAGACAAGCTTCATGATTTCCTGACTTAGGTTTACCAAGATTTATAGGTTTTATGCATTTGAATCCTTAACCAAGGTAAAGGTTTATAAGTTTCATGTACCTGGAGCACAGGAAAAATTTTGTCTTCCACTTTGCATATATGTGTATTTTCTGCATACCCTTTCATGAAGGTACAGCTCTTCTTGGCTCCTGATTTGATGTAGGTATGAACCCTTCATTATCTACAGTCCATTTGAATATCAAACCACAAACAGCTAAATTACCCACGTGATCATCTTCCTCTCCAGACCAAGGTTGATTCAACACCAGCTCACTGGTGCATATTTCTGTTTCTGGCCCCTGGAGAATCTGTTTCCTTTTCTTTCTTTCTTTCTGTTTTTTGATGCCAAGGATTGAAGGTGCTCAACAAATAGTCACATTCCTAGCCTTTTTTTTCTTCATTTTTTTTTTGTTTTGAGACAGAGTCTCACTAAGTTGCTTAAGTCCTTTCTAAATTGATGAGGCTGGCTTTGAACTTGGAATCCTCCTGCCTCAGCCTCATGAGCTTCTGGGATTACAGGTGTGCACTACTGTGTAGGTAGTATGTTTCTTTTATGATCAAAATCAGATATGTTTTTTTTAAAGAAGTTTCAGGTTATCTACTCTATTTAGTAAATTTGAGAAATGGAAGTTTTTCACATCCCTTAGTTATTGAGATTTTTTTTTTCCTAAATAGTCATCACCCAAAAATAAAATAGTTTTAATCATTGGAATTAATTCATTTCATAAATAAGAATGTGAAGTTACATTAAGCCACAATGGAAATTTATTTAAAGCATAAAACTGCACAGGATACTTACTGAATTTTTTTTTTAAAGAAACAGACATCCCCATATTTATATCACCAGAAAAATAAGAGTGATGTTTTTAAAATTGTTAACTCTGTGGTATATTAAGAGCCCTTATTAAATATGTAAATATATAATATAATCTTGGGTACACCTTTTCTTATGAGCATGAAAAGAAATAGCTTGAAAAGAAAATAATTTACCATTTGTATATTGACTTTTATTATATTTTTGTCTTTTTGATGACTCTACTTCCTCTTTGTATCTTCTTACATTTTGCTGCTTTTCAACTTATTCAACTTCTTACATTTTGCTGCTTTTCAACTTATTCAACTTATTTGCTCCTATATACTTTAAACATCTCTCTTAAGAAAAACTCTGATTTAGCAGTTTCCTTGTTGGTTTGCTTTAAGAGACATGCAAAGTAACACATAAAGCAAAAGAAATATTGAGACATGCAATGATATTGTCATCTGCCTTGGTAGAGATTTTAGCCAGATTTATTAATTCTTCTTGAGGTTCTCTGGTGCTTTCAGGCATCATTATGATCTCTTAAAGTGTAGAAGAGGTATGATGGGAAGGTTATTTCACTATGGTCATTCATGAAGTATTGAGTAATATAGTATGTTAAAGTAAACATATATCCAGAAGCTTCCAGAACATTTTATTTGTCCCAATATTTTTTAGGATAATTCATGACATACAGAGGCTACAATAATTTCAATAATGTTAATAAATAAAATAATAGCAGACATTCTTTTGAAACTTTCAATATATTTACTCATTTGATTCTAATAATTTTCTGAGATTCCATAATTCCATGTAAAGCCAGGGTTCTCTGAGAGGATTAGCTCCTTCTCAATGTTGTTCTGGAATTTGCATCCAGGCCACCTGTAGTCTGGTTTTATACAGTCTTTTTCTTCTCTCTCTCTGTCTCTCTCTCTCTCACACACACAGAGAGAAGGACATGCACATGCCAACATATACACTATACACACACACACACAGAGACACACACACACACATACACATACACACACTTATATATATATATATATATATATATATATATATATATATATATATATATATATATATATATGTGCATGGCTATACACATCAACCCACATACACCAATATATACCCCAACATATGTACACACTGCTGGGATATGATGATTATCCCAGAAACATTTCGACCTCTGTTCTTCTGTTTATCTGATTAAGAAGGGACAAACATTCTCACTATTTAGTTCATAATAATAATCACAATATATTGCATTATCTGATCAGTGGAAAATACTCCAATCCTCAATAAAATGTTATTTTAGAGGAGTTGAGGCACATATTGCACAGAATTCAAGCCTGGATCTTAGCTATGTAATTAAATTCTATGCATTCTGAAATCACTGCAACTTTAACTTTACTATTATAGGAAAACAACAGATTTTATTTCAAACTTCAGAATGTAATGACTCAATTCAGCATCTGTGCTTCCCTCCAGCTCAGAACGAGCAAATGAATAACACTTCCCATTAGTAAGTAAATTATTTTTGTGTGCCCAGCCATACTACACGTAATGGTTACTTATTGACCAATATTAGATATTTAATCATTACTTAGTGTTTAATTAATGCATTTTTATTGTTTGATATTCTTTGTCTTTTAGTTATCATAAGTTTTTAAATTCTACAATTTTTTTAAATAAATAAACGTAGTTATAGTCAATTTAATGGCAAGAATATTATAAAGATGGAAATAGGTGAAAAACATTTTAATTTCCTGATACATTTATCTATATTACATTTTATTGCCTCCTTTAATTTGATTGACTAGACTAAGCTTATGAAAAATAATTTAGAAATTATTTTTATCTGCTCAAAATCCAAAGCCCCCAAGTAATGGCAGCTTTTCTCTTTCTCCCTTTGCCTCAAGGACAGAAAAGATGATAATTTTATTGTCATTTTAGGTTTGTGTCGCTGAATTCAAATTTCTGATATATTAAAAAAAATACAAGGAGTTTTACATTGTTTGCATTCACATGTTTGCTGCCATATGGAAAGAAAAACGTGAGACAGGTACACATAGGGCTTGACAAAAGTCATCTCTTCTAATGCCTCACAGTAGCTTTGCAATTTGCCATTAGCAAAATAGCAGATTTTATGACTAAGAAAGAGGGTGCTTTGTTTACACCTTAATTATTTATACATGTGTAAGGAGTTGGAATTACATGTTGGATGGTTGCATGTGCTAATGAATGAAGAAGCCCTGGGTGTAGAGTCAGAAATAGAACATACATTTTACTGCTGTTTTGTTAACAAGGTAACATTTGTCAAACTTTCATTCTTATTAAAATCAGTGAGGATGAATGACCTCATTACTCTTGAAAAAAAAATCAAGCAAAACAAAACAAAAGCCAACTCTTTTCCATGCCTCCTCTGTTTGAGTCTCTCACCCACTAAATGACAGGGACTTTAACTCTTGAAGTTGACTGAGCAGGTAAGGCAGTTTTCCCTTTCCTTTTTTCTGAATTGGCTATCTGTGAGTTGACTCTAGGTGACTTGGCTGACTTTCTGCAGAGCCTGGAGGCAGTGAGTGAGAGAAACATCCATTGCCTAAAATGTTTAAAAAGAGGCCATTGTAAGGCTTAGGCTGTGGCAGCCAGAGGAGCAGAGTATGCCTGGGGGTGGGACAGGAGCAAAAGAGTAGCAACAAACAAGCACAGTGAGGGTGACAGGCTAAACAAAACTTCCACCTGGTTCAAAATGATGCTGAGCCAAAGTAGAATGCAACCTGCCTTCTGTTTATGACGAAACAAAACAAAACGACAACCAAACCATTCATTTATCAATTCATTTATTCAGCAAGGTTCTTAAGGACTCTGCGCAAGTCAATGTGAAAGGACTGGAGAACCAATAGTGAAGGGGTTAACATACCTGGTCTGATGGAGCTAACTAGTTAATGGGGAGGCAGACAAACCATAAAATATAAGAAATGTAGTACTGTTAGATAAACATGAACAGTGATGAAAATATCTAAGTGCTCTGTAGTTTCTAAGAACTTGAGGGCATATAGGAAATGGAAGAAAATGTTCTTATCTTCTTTTTCCTTCAACTAAGGTATCCATCCAGTCTCAGTTAGAACACCCCACACAGAGGCAGCATTATCACAGTGTCACAAGGCCCTGCATGAAGTCGGGCTAAGGCAGCAATGGGTCTCAAGTAGCGTTCTGCATGAGAACACCATTCATGCCTGCAGAGAGGAAAGAGAGATATCTGTTCATATGCCCTGAGCTATGTAGAACTCCTTGGGCTTTCTTCTGTTCTAGCTGGCTTTCATTGCTTCAAAGGAAAATGACAAGTATAGGAAAATGTCACTGTTATATCAAAGAAAATAACATGGCAAGGACAGATCAGACGTATGCAGCTTCACCTTCCATCTCTAAGCTAAACAGAATGTTAACCTGAATCTGTAGGTTGAGTTTAGTCCTGACCTCTAAGTTACTATCTGTTTATGTGTTGACCGTATATACCTGGATGTCCCTGGAATTTTAAATCCAGTATGTAAAAAGCAGGCCATCTGGTTCTTCCTGCCTCTACCCACCAAAATCTAGGTATAGATTATTATTTGAGGCAGAAATTCAGGAGTGTCCTTGAGCTTCTTTTTCTCCTTGTACAACACATCAGATGGATCACCAAGTCCTATCAGTCCTACCTCCCTGGCTTCTCTACTATTTCTCCATTCCTTTATTCCTTATATCTTTCGGTCTATCACACTTAACCTGGATGATGGAGACACTGTCCATACTAATCAGCCCCACCAGACACCAGATGGACCTTTTCATCTTTTTATGTGAAAATCTGACTCTGTCATAAGTTATTCATTTATTCATGTAACAAATATTGGTTAATGACCAACTGTGGGCAGAAAAATTGTGTTAGGTACTGAGAGAAAAGAATGAAGACACGAGAACTGTCATCAATATCTGAGAGAAGCAGGTCCAATATCGGAGAGTTACAAAATACTAGGCTATACAGATGTAGACAAAAGGAATATTTCCTGTGACCATGTTTTTAAGACCTGCTTTTAGATGAAAAAAATCCTCTTTCAAATAATATTTCACATAATAACCATGTGGAGTAGACTAGATGTGAAGTTTAATATCTTGAGACAGGGACATAAAGAGAGTTGGTTGTTTCAGGATTTTTTCCATGACGGCTCGCTGAATAGCCTGTGGTACTTCATTGCATCTGTAGAGCAGAACAGAATGTAACCTGAAAACAACTGATTTATAAAGAAAAAAAAAACAAACAAACTCCCGAGGGTAATATATAAATCCTTAATTATCCACCTGTCTGGTATGATTTCCTGCACTCTGCATCTTTACAGTTCATGCTCTAACCATGCAGAACAGTTGCTACTTCAGACACTGAGATCTATCATATCTGCTTGAACAGTGGTTCATTGGCACAGAACAGGACTCCTGGCCAGAATTCTAAGCAACTAGCTATCATTGTCTGAAGCTCAGTGAATATCATCTGTTCCTTCTCATATTACCCCCCCGCCCCAGACATTTCTATTTTCGTCTGTATAGCATATTATTTTGTAACTCTGTCTTCAGGTCTGTTTCTCTAAGACACTTGTTGATGTCAGTACCCATGTTAGGTGCTGATTCTTATCTCAGCATCTAACACAATCTTTCTACCTATTAACAACTATTTGTGATGTGAATAAATGGAGAGCTTGCTTCTCAAATTATTACAGTTATAGTGAAATTCATTTCAAAGTTAAATGAGATCCCCAAGATACTTGATAGAGTGATTTTTAAAATTTTTTAAATGAAATAAGAATTCAAATGTTTATTGATAATAAAATGATCAAAAACAAGAAGACACAGATTTTTTTTAAAAAGTCTATAATTTTTACTTTCAAACCAACTTGGAACCATATATTGGATGTGGAATTTCCTTTTTCTTCTTTAGCTTAATATCAGTAAATTTAAGACATCTGAAAAGAGGATGCTCAATCTCCAGCCCATTCACACTTTCTGTCCCGTGGGTGATCATACCAACAGCACTTGTACTCAAAATCATTACCTATAATTGGTTATGTTCAGGTTGCATTTCAAATAACTGGGTGTTTGGACTTAGTGTTGCTGGCAAAATGGAAATATGTTAGAAAAAAGAGAGAAAAGCTTCATATTTTTTGATCAAACTATTACAAATCTTTAGAAGCTAATTGTAAACTATATATGTAATCATTTATATTTTTAACTATTAAAGCTATAAAAGTGCCATGTTAAATATGTATATATCAAAAAACTGTTGAAGATTACAGATTGTGTCCTCAGTATATAAAATGCATTAATGAGCCTTTGCTGTAAAATGTGGGTGGTCTCTCCTCCAGGTAGAACTTTAGTACACCTTGATGAACTAGGGTGAGCTCAGAGTAGCCTTGGGGATAATGTCTTATATATGAGACCACAGAGCTTGCTGGGTTGATCTAAGAGACCTGGGCTCCTTACCTATTCGTTGTCATCCTCATTGTTTGAGTACTTATTCTAGTTGCCAGACTTCTCTAATCTTTAATTTTCACTTTTGGGAAATAGGAGAAATAATAACTACCTTAATAATGAAGATTCATTGAGATAATGTCTATAAAATTACCAGTTTAATTCCAGACATAGGGTGAGCATTTAATGAATGCTGGATATTATTTTTTATTATTTTACTTCAATGTGTATGCTGAGGGGTAAAAAAGCAAATGAAAATGCTCAAGTCTAGGAAGGACAAGAAAATTGGAAAATGTCAGTTGCTCATATTATAACAAATGATGTCAAATGTTGTTTATATTCTTAATGAAAGAGACTGGTGGGATTTAAAGATGTCCATGGCAACTACATAGTGCAGGTTAATGCACACAGGGAGTGCAAGCAGGGCTTTCCAGAATCTCGGACAGCCATCGCCTTTATACCCAAGTCAACAGAAAATCAAATCACATTTTTATATTCATTTAATGTTGCTTTTTAAGTCAAAATATTTCATGAACTTTTGAGATGAAGGCTGGGCCTCATTTTTTATGATGCCTAGTCATGATTCTGCATTTGACCTGGCACTCAGAAGAGCGTTTCTGTGCCTTTCATGGAGTAATGGATGATACTTGCATGTCTCAGAACACTGTCATTGAGGGTATTCACAGAGTGAAATATTGTTGGTGGTTTATGCACTTCAGTTGGTTTATATTTTGAGTTCATAAACCATATGGGAATTTAAATAACTTGGAATGAAAACTTTGATAGAAAGCCTTCTTACCCAACTTTCATTTACAATAGAAAAGATTCTTCTGTGCAACCAATTCATCTAAAGCCAGCTGTTGATTAAATCAAATATTTATCCCTGTGGCTCTCTTCTGACTCTAGGCTTTGCCAACACTTGTATGTCTTGTCATCTCTGGAGACGGTTGGATATTTTTCAACTTCTCTGACTCCTATATCTTTTTTATTCTCTTTAAAATTGCAGATTGCTTGGCTCTGTTTATGATCTATTATGGAGACAAGACATGAATCCTTTACCTACTAAACCAGTAAACATTTCAAAAATTGAGAAAAATACTCTCTTCTTTGTCTTTTTATGTCATCTTAAGTATTCAACCAGTGTATTATAGCATCAAAGGATATACATTCTAAGTGTGCTAGAATAAAAGTATAGATATGAAATGCATAGGTATTTTTTTACAAAGACCTTGCAAAATACATTATTCTTGACATTTCTCTTTGATGAGAAATATTTTTGTTAGTCTCATGATTCCTGATACTTGACTTCTTCTTTTTTTGAATTTCTTATTTCTTATTTTTAGTTATACATGATAGTAGAGTATATTTTGACATATCTATACAAACATGGAGTACATCTTATTTTAATTGGAATCCCAGCATTGTGGTTGTATATGATGTAGAGATTGACTGTGGTGTATTTACATATGTACTTAGGAAAGTTAAGTCAGATTAATTCCACTGTTTTTCCTTTTCCTGTCTCCACTCCCTTCCCTTTATTCTCCTTTGTCTAATCTACTGAAATTCTATTTTTCCCCTCTGTGTGTTAGCATCCACATATCACAAAGAACATTTGATTTGTTTTTTTTTTTTTTTTTTGGTATCGGCTTATTTCACTTAGCATGAGGGTTTCCAGTTCCATTCATTTACCAGCAAATGCTGTAATTTCATATTTTTTATGGCCCAGTAATATTCCTCTGTGTGTATATGCCACAATTACTTTATCTATCCATCTGTTGAAGGGCACCTAGGTTGGTTCCATAGCTTAGCTATTGTGAACTGAGATGCTATAAACATTGATGTCTCTGTGTCACTATTGTATTCTGATTTTTAAATCCTTTGTGTATATATACAGAGGGGTGGGATAACTGGGTCAAATGGTGATTCCATTCCAAGTTTTCTGAGAAATCTCCATATTGTTTTCCAGAATGGTTGTACTAATTTTCAGTCCCATCAGCAATGTATGAATACCTTTTCCCCACATCCTCACCACCATTTATTATTACTTGTATTCTTGATTGTTGTAATGAGATGAAATCTCAGTACATTTTTAATTTGCATTCCTTTAATTACTAGAAATGTTGAACATTTTTTCATATATTTGTTGACCATTCATGTTTTTTCTTCTGTCGTGTTGCTCTGCCTTACCTCTGTATCTGTTCAGTCCTTTTGCCCATTTGTTGATTCGGTTATTTGTTTTTTTTTTTTTGGTGTTAAGTTTTTTGAGTTGTTTATATATCCTGGAGATTAATGCTCTGTCTGAGGAGCAGCTGGTAAAGATTTTCTCCTGTTTCTTTGTCCTCTTGATTGTTTCCTTTGCTGTGAAGAGGCTTTTTAGTTTGATACCATCCCATTTATTGATACCTGATTTTAATTCTTGTGCTTTAAGAGTCTTGTTGAGGACCTTGTTTCCTGAACTGACACAATAGCGTGTTGGGTCTACACTTTCTTTCAGTAGGTGTAAGGTTTCTGCCTAGAGCTTTGATCCACTTTGAGTTGATTTTTGTGCAGGGTAAGAGATAGGAGTTTAATTTCATTTTGCTACATATGGATTTCCAGTTTTCCCAGTACCATTTGTTGAAGAGGCTATCTTTTCTCCAATGTATTTATGGCAACTTTGTCTAGTATGTATTAGGGTTTGTCTCTGCATCTTCTATTCTGTACCATTGGTCAACATGTCTGTTTTGGTGCCAATACCATGCTGTTTTTGTTACTATACCTCTGTAGTATAATCAATGATCTGGTACTGTGATGGGTTCTGCTTCACTCTTCTTGCTAAGGATTGCTTTGGCTATTCTGGGCCTCTTATATTTACAAATGAATTTCATGACTGTTTTTTCTCTATTTCTATGAAGAATGCCATTGGAATTTTAATAAGAATTGCATTAAATCTGTATAGCACTTTTGGTAGCCATTTTGATAATATTAATTCTGCCTATCCAAGATCACGGAAGGTCTTTCCATATTATAAGATCTTCAGTTTTTTTCTTTAGGGTTCTGTATGTAGTTTTCATTGTACAGGTCTTTCACCTGGGTGTACTTAGTCACTAAGCTGCATCCTCAGCCTAAGCCTTTTTTTTTTTTTTTTTTTTTTGTATTTTACTTAGAGACAGGGCCTTGCTGAGTTGCTGAGGCTGGCTTTGAACTCCCAATTCTTCTGTCTCATCCTCCAAGCTACTAGGATTATAGGCAAGAGCCACGGTTCTGGGTTGGATTTTTTTTTTTAAAGGGAAACCAGATGTTTCAGAGTTAGACAATGATGTAGGAAGAGCACTGTTTTAGTAAGCTGAGAAAAACTTGGCTATTGTTATGGTTTGGATAAGAAGTGTCCAACAAAAGCTCTTGTGTTACTACAAGAATATTCTGAGGTACAATGACTGGTTATGATGGCTAGTAACTAATCCATTCATCCTAGTTTGAGTGGACTAACTGGGTGATTGCTGTAGGCAGGTGGAATGTGGCTGAAGTAAGTGGGTCACTGGTTGTACTCTGGAAGATTTTATCTTCCCTGCCACACACCCCCACCCCTGCTTTCTGACCTCCTTGAGTTGAACCCTTTCCTGGGCCAGGCCCCTCTGTCGTGTTGCTCTGCCTTACCTCTGATCCAGAGAGATGCAGTCAGCCAGCCATGGACTAAAGCTTTGATACCACGAGCCTAAACTAATTCCTCCCCTAAGTTGTTATTGTCAGGTGTTTTGGTCACAGTGACAAAAACTGACTAACACAGATATGAAATGTCAGATTACAAGAGAGTGGGTCTGGGCTGCTGGCCAGAGGCTGTATAGTGAAGAAGACACATTGAGATCCTAATTTGGGTTTAACAAAAGAAGAAAATTAATGAATGCATTTCCAGAAATATTGTACAATAATACAGAAGAGAATTGTGAGGTCTTAAATGTAAGTAGGAGGAGAATGGATTAGTAGTTTGAAGACTAAAGAGAAACTTGATGACAGAACTACAAATATCAGAAACAGGCATTACATTTTACTTCTCAGTTTTTCAGGGAATCTGGGCTACAGAGACAAAGGTATATTGAAAGAAGTTGGATGATGTGGTTCCAGATTCTGCTCCAAAAGTTATCTTTACATATTGGAAATTCCATGGAATGGGCACGAACAGGAATAAAAGTTAGATTAAATGCTTCCTGAAATTAAGTAAATTATAAATAATTCTAGCAGCCTCAAAAGGAATCTATAACTAAGAAGTAAAATAAGGCCATGAAAGAAAAGGTACAGAATGATATACATAAAATGCAGGAAATATTAGTCTACATTTACAAATGTTGCCTAATAATTATCCAGTTGTTATCTAACATGATTCATCTCTAATCATGTATTTGTGGAACACAGCTGGATCTTATAATACCTTCCAATCTTTCTTCTTGAAATAGATGACAATTGAAATATTTCAGATACATAGAAATCTGCTTAATTTTTGAAGAGATTTCAGAGAAAGGAGATTTCATAAACGGAGTCATTTTATTTGGTTGGTAGTTATAGTCTCTGCTAAGACATTATTATTTGTACAGAGAATTACTCACTTATACCAAAATATACGTTTGTTTAGTTTTGGTCTGTGACTTGATAGATTACATTTGAACAATTTCTTTGCTGTCTTTACTTTCTTGAATACATCAGAGCACTCTTGAGCTTATTTCTTAAATCCAGTTTTAAAAAGAGTTATTTATAACTTTTTATATCTCCCTATTTTTGGCTAGCCTCTGAACCCTTTGTACAAATTTTTAATCTTGTAAAATTATATGCAACCTTGAGTATGCTGCAGGCCTTTGTAAAAGTATCTGAGTGCCATGTTTCATCTTAATACAATTTCCTAAAGTAATTTACAAAAAATTAGTATTTACAAATGATATGATTTATTTATAAATGATTTAATGTAATTTTACATTAAAATTATATTTGGGGGGAAAAGGTGCTTATAAACAGATTTATTATGGGCTCTCAGAAAGTTAAAACAGCAATATATGCATACTTAGCTATGCTACTGATATAGAACTGAGAACACTTATTATACTATGGAAAAGGAATTGCTTATTAATGAATTGAGATTAGGAGAGCAAAGAAGTTATAAGGAATTTTAGGAATACTGATAGGTCTATTCATTTAGCTTCCTTATATAGAGAGCATCTTATATCTCTGACCTTTAGTATACTAATGGTCAATGTAAGTATACAATTAAAGAAAAGGTTGGTCTACATTGTATTCACTATGGGCTTCTAAATACTGATTTTTATTTTTCAGTGGTGATACATTATAGTGCTGAATATAGTTATGTACTATAAGTACCAATTTACTTAGTGTTTATGGTAATTTCAAGTTTGTTATCTCACCCACTTTTCAAAACAATTTTGTAGTATTGGAAATGACTGCTTTTCTTTTTAATAAATAAGAATGTAAGCCTTAGTGAGATTAATTATGTTGCCAGTATAGCTAGTCACAAAATAGGGTCAGATCCAGTTAGGTCTAACACCAGTGTGCTCCACAACCTTCCCTTACATTCAGAATGTGTTAAACATAATATAAAAGTTTTCTTCCTGAGAGATGGTTGTTTGTATTGATGGGCATGGGGAAGGATTAAGTATGGGTTGGTTAATTGTGGGCTGTTAAATATTTGCAAGCTGGATGTTTTGGAATGAGAAGGCAGAGTCCTGGTAAGGAAACTTCCATAGTACCAGTTTTTCTAGGAATAGTTAAATGCATTTCTTGCTGATTTACATTTATCATCCAGATTTGTTGTATATTAGTCAGGACAGTCAACATGATTTATTGTCAGTGTGCAGATCAAGAGTCACTTTGCCTCAGCAGTAGAATGAAGTCAGCAGAATCTGTTTTTGAGGATCAGTGTCATTTCTATTTTACTGCCTATATAGGACTGATAGGTTATCCAGCCTCTTAAATTTACTGTATTTCAGAAGTGAAGATGATAATTGGATTTAAGCACAAAATGAATATATGTAACTGTAGCCTATGGCCCTTTGGAAGGTAGTTTAGATTACTTTTTTTGTGTTTTATTTAGAGACAGGGTCTCACTGAGTTAGTTAGGGCCTCACTAATTTGCTGAAGCTGGCTTTGAACTCATAATCCTTACATGGATATTATTAGTTTGACCCTGTAGTACATCTTCTTATATAAGTCTCTATACAGTCTAGCAATCGTGTTGGAGTCATGTAAGCCTGTAATTTCCCAGTTTATGTTACTTTCTTCCAAAGAGTATAGTTGTGAAATGGGACAGAATAACTATATTGGAGAATCCTAACCAGTCATACTTGGAGCCAGATGATCCAGCTTAACATAGATAGTGATAGGTTATATTGATAGTAAGCCCTCTTGACATCTGTATTGAGAATGTCTGTCACCTTACCTCCATTGTCTTCTTCCCAATAACATTTCCTTAGGTTAACCAAGAGGAAAACGTCAGATAATTCCCAACTGTGCAGGCTTCCAGAAAACATCCAACCAATAATCCTCAGATTGTTCAGGTTATGATAAATGTGAAGTCCGAGAGTTTATGATAACCAGAAGAACCTAAGGAGCCATGATGCCTGTCTGAAATGTTGTGTGTTGAATAAGATCCTGGAAGAGTAAAAAGACAAGAAAAGAAAACTGAGGAAATCTCAATAAATAATGGGCATTCGTTAACAATATTACACCAAGATTGGTTCATTAATTGATAAATACATCATAATAATGTAAGAAGTTAATAATAGGAGAAACAGAGTGTGGGATATGGTAACTCTCTGTACTATTTTCTCAACAATTCAGTAGACCTAACAAATCTAATATAAAAAATTATTGAAAATTCACCTATATATGAAGCAGTATAAAATCTCTCAATCATTTAATGCTCAGTCAAAGAAGCTAGACACAAAAGTGGATATGAGATACTGATCTACTTTTATGAAGATCGAGTATAGGAAAAATTAATGCTGTTAAAAATCAGGAAAAATGCTTTACCTGGGAGACAGAAGGAATGGCACAAGAGAATTTGGAGTGTTAGTAATATTCAGAACCTTGGTGTTTATATTAATCACATGGAAGTGTAACCTTCAAATGTTTCATTGAGTTATACACAGAATTTTTATATTTGTCTGTGTATATGTTATACTTCAATAAAAATTAAAAGACAATTGAAGAATTTAGATTTTTCAGTGCACTTGTACTATATACATTACGAAGTTTCTTTTCTTTTAGCTTTACACACCAATACATTTTGTATTAAATAGATTAAAAAGAGAAAATTAAGGAAAATTATAGTTTTGACTCTTAAAAGGAATTCATAAATCTAATATTGGTATATCTATTTGTTATATTAAAATGTTCACTATGCATATGTGTCATTGCTATTATATTATTTAAAAAAATTTAGTTGTAGAGGGATACAATACCTTTATTTTATATCTTTATTTTTTATGTGCTGCTGAGGATCAAACCCAGTGCCTCACACATGCTAGGCAAGCACTCTACCACTAAGTCACAACCCTAGCCCCTGCTATTAAGTTTTTAAATCATAAAATATATCCTTAGAGAAGCAAAACGTTCTCTAGAAATAAGACAAACATCCTATCTGGCTTAGGAAAATATATCTGTAGTTGAGAATACAATTTGTTTGACTCAGGCCTAAATTAATATACTGTGATAAATAATCATAAATCCAGTTTACATTAAAAACACCCGTGTAGTCCTTAAATATCCCTGGTGACGATGCAATTTCTCCAGCTCCTTATGGATAGTTCTAACATACTATACTTTTCATACTTATGTGCTTCTCAAGATTGTCTGTCTGCTCAGACTCCCTCACATCTCACATTTCTTTATGTTGCAACCACAAGGACCTTTTCATAGTGAATGATACCTTAACTTAATCCCCTTCAAGGGTCTCTCCACACTGTCTGGATAAATCTGAACTCCTCAACAAGACTGGAATAGTTTGTTAATTGTCCCTAAGCAACTTCCTTTTCCTTCTTCAATAAAAGAACACCTGAATGTTTACTGGACAGATGGTCTCTCTCTCCTGGAAGTCTAAACTTTCCAATTTCTTGTGTAACTAACAGATATTCCCTGTAGTACAAATCTAGCCAAGGAAGATAAGTGATATGTACAAGTTCTGGAAATATCTTTAGGGGAGGTAGTTTTGATCCACTGTTCCTTCCTTGTTTCTCCTGCTTCAAATGCAGACATGATAGCATGTAGACATCTGGGACAAGAAGCCAGAAGACACACATTAAACATGCACTAATTTACTTTAGGACAGAAAAAGGAGACTTCAAATTCATTTAAATTCATCTTGAGTGTTGAATCTGATTCCAATGTTCCACTTCAATCCCCACCTCAACCTCTGCTCTTTACATGAAAAATTAGACAATGAACTCATTAGAAGAGAGAAATTATTAGTGTCCCCCCTGCCTCATTTGTAACAAACTGCTTGAAACATAAAGCAGTTGCCTTCAGAAAAGTTTTTATTGAACTTGATTGAAGAGAAGTATTGCCTCAGGCAAAAATTAAGTTCAGAGGTAAATATTTTTTAAAAAAAAAGCCTTTTCAATTTGTTTTCCATCCTCACTGCACAGGAGGGGAGAAACAGGGAGAAGAATTTAGGAGAAATACTGTGGAGAGAAAAGATGAATCTCCAATATTATGATAACTCCAGAGGGGGGAAGAACAAGAAAGAATATATGCTTCCATCAAAAAAGACTATGATTATAAGAAAATGTGTAATAAAAACAAGAAAGGATTCCCATATGTTAGATACTTTATGATTGTATTCAAAACTTCAGTGAAAAGGTTGGAAGATAAAATTTTAGACAGTAGAACAAAATAAAAAATAGGAGGATTGGAAGATAATCTTTTGTAGGATAGACTTGGAACACCCATTACCCAACCACTGTGAATTTTCAGAAAGGGTCAAAAAAATTGTGAAGAAGAGAGAATTATCAAAAACATAGCACATAAACACATTCCAAGACAAAAACAATAACTATTGAAGTAAGCACATATCCATTCTTTATCTCATGCATATCAATCTTAGTTAGTCATTATATACCACTGAATAGAAGATAACACTAGTCATTTAAGAGAAAAAGATAAATCATATAATGTTTCTGATCTCTGGTCTCCCCCTATCATGTTGCCTATTGATTGTTTATGTTAATTCTGGCCTGGAGAAATGATGAATAATTAAAAATGTGTGTTCTTAGTAACTTAAATGCTTAGTTTTTCTTGACATTGTGTATGCTGGAATGTTGATAAGTAAGCCCCTAAATTTGTTTGTACAAAGAATCAGAGATAAAATTTATAATGTTGACAGGAATTTTCAATAGATGAATTTTCTTCAGTTTGTTATTTGACTTTTTGAAAAACTGAGTTTTTCATAAACCTTTCAGGTTAGTGGAGAAATTAAGAATAAATGAGTGGGCCTATTATTTCAGAGATGTAGAAACATTTGTTTGGAAGAAGATGAAAGATAAGCCACAAGATTAGAAATATTTTAGTGATGATTGACAACCCAGTTTAGTGCTTGGTGTTTCCCTTTAATAGTCCTTTATTTACCTGTAATCTCAAAACACAAGGATATGATCTATGGGATTATCTACATAAATCCCCTAGTTCAAACACAATAAAATCATGTAATATCCTGGATCCCTGATAATGCAAATTTGGATGATAGAGGTTGATAATTGGTTTTCATCCTCAACCCAACCCACATTTTCAAGTGAAGGTGATCAAAGGAGGATAGTATTTATGGTGAGCTGTTAGACCCCTGATCCAATCAGATAGTTTGAGGAAAGGTAGTCATATTCTTGATACTAATCCTTCCTAACTCCTTGGACATGGGTGATAAGAAAGCTAACCAGGAGGTTTCTTCAATCACTATCACTGTTCAGGAAATGCCAACTAGTCTCAGAACCCATGCTTTTCTCCATTCTATAGTTAAAATAGAGCAGACGGTTGCCACCAACTGGGGCAAAATTCCAACTGGGATTTATATTTGAAACACAAAGCCAGACCCATAAAATTCCGAACAACCTACCTCCTTAGGCTTATTTAGCTCATTTTGTTATTCTCCAAATATCATCACCATGAATGAATCTCTTGGATCCTACTTACCACATTATAACAGGTTCTGTTGTATTTTAATTTCTCCTAACTGAGGTTCTGCAATTACACTGTCACCAAGGAGGAAGAAATCAACTGAGCAAAGTTCAATTGTGTGACAAATTTAAAGTTATAGCTTTGCTGTCTTGGGCTCAGTTGTCTTTTCACTTGTAATAGCACTACATTTCACAATAGATGTACAAAGGATGTTAGCTATTATGTTATTATGTGAAAAACTGTTATTTTTGCTATAATCCCTTGTGCCACATTGAAGCTTCAAAGAAAATCAACTTTCTAACAGTAGCAATAACTCTTCAAAATAAAAGTTTACTAAAGTGTTTATGAAAACATACCAGAATAATAGAAATATACTGTGAGTATAAATATCAACATCTAAAACTCAGTGTAATTATTGTGACAACAATAAGGTATAAGAAGAGTATATTTCTGTTGAAGTGATTTACATATGCCTTGCAATGTAGCTTCTTACTATTATTACAAATTGACACATTTTTTTATTCATTATAAACACATATAGCCAATTTAAATAGATAATTGTTGACTTAACGTCATGCATAATTGTAATATTTTGTGCTTAACTCTTCTACATTAAACTCTTTGGGGATTTCATTTCATTTCATTCAACCTACATTTATTATGAGATTACTACCTGTATGAGCAGAAAGTATGTTCTTATTTATTTGTTTATTTATTGAAGCCACCTTCAAGAAGAAAAATACAACCAAATGGTTTTTGTTAAAATATTTGAAGTCACTACTAAAAGAACTTAATATTTTTATTCCTTGGGGATATAAAATGATAAATGTCTGCATTTATCTTTGAAGTAGCCAAATTATTTTTTTAAACTAAAGCACCTAGGTTATTCAAATGGAGGTTGAACACCATACAATTTGGCATAAATGGAAATATTCCCATGCCATCACAAAATCAAACTTAAGCATTATCATTTACTGTGTGCTTAGTATAGTTTTTATGGTTTGGATATAAGATGACCTACAAAAGCTCATGTCTGAGACAATGCAAGACGTTTCTGAGGAGGAATGTTGTATTGTGAGAGTCTTAACCCAATTAGTGAATTAATCACTGATGGGATTAATTGAGTGGTAACTAGAGCCAGGTGGGTTGTGGCTGGAAAAAGTGGCTAATTGGGGTTGTGGCTATGAGGTATAGATTTTTTATCCCAAGCTGGAGTGTCTATCTCTGCTTCTTGACTACCATGATGTGAGCTGCTTCCCTCTGCCACACACTCCACCATGATGTTCTGCCTCACTTCAGGCCCCAAAGAATGGAGCTGGCCTTCTCTGGACTAAGACCTCTGAAACTGTGGGCCCTCAAATAAACTCTTCCTCCCCTACAGTGGTGCTGTTCAGATCCTTTAGTCACAGCAGTAAAAACGGTATCTAAAACAATAGTTAAGTTTCTATTTTGATCAAAGGTCATATAGGTAAGTTAGAAATGGTCTATATAGGGGCTGGGGTATAGTTCAGTGATAGAATGCTTGTCTAGCATCTGTGAGGCATTGGGTTCAATTCTCAGCACCACATACAACTAAGTAAATAAGTAAAGGTATTATTTCCATTTCAACTAAAAATATTAAAAAAAGAAATTGTCTATATATTTTGGTGTTTGAGAGAGAAAAAATAATTTGCACCTCTCTTGCCAGTTCTGGATTCAAATTGATTAAGAATTAACTTTAGAGTAAAATTATACCAATATTTCTGATAAAAGGCAGCTTAAGGAATGCATGACCTCTCATGCAGTGGTGTGCTCCCATGAGTGGATAGAACTGACTGTTCATCTGTTTTCCCAACTCTGAGTTAACTAACATCTCTTTGTTTCTACCTTCAAAACAGTCTGGTGGGGAGTGATTGCCCCATGGAAATTGAAAAATGACACAACTGGGATTTTTTTTTTCCTCCTGGAAAGCTCCTTGTTTGAACCCTTAACAAAATACCACTCTCTGAAAGTGTGGCTGAATTCCATAGTGATCTGCTCAGTCGTACAAAGTGAAGGCTGGAAGATGCTTTCCCTGTGCTGAAGCTAAACAAGTACATTTCCTGTAGGTGGCTTTCTCCTGAGAGGAAGGAAAAAGAGAGGCCTTTATTTATAGTTCTTTCCAAAACTCTCCATTCATTTTACCTTCTCATAAGTAGAAGAAATGGGGATATGAAAAAAAGTGACTCCACTTGGAAGGAAGTTTTAGGAGTGTTAATGCATTTTCCCTCACCCATCATTCTAACCTTCTGCTTTTTGTTCTTTTGTCCATGGAATATAAACATTAAGAATTAACTTTATTAAGGGTTTGACTGACCCCCACATGGGGAGGCAAATAGAATACCAATAGGACTGGCTTTTCTTACCTTCATGAATCTAATATAAAACAGTACTATCCTAGTACTGTTTTGGGGGTATCTTCTGGGAACACTGATGATTTGTTTATTCATTTGTTCTCAGAAAGCTCTACGTACTGGACCTATATATGAAAATGAAATATTCATAGATTTAAATGCCATTTATCTCTCTACAGATTCAACTCCAGATTTTTTTAAAATATTTTCCCCACATAACCATATATGATTTCACAATAAATGACTTTCTTCACATCGTGCTTAGAAGCCCATAAGTATATAATTCTCCATGGTGATATGTCTGTCTTCCCAATATATTAACTCCAGACACACTAAGGTTTATAGAATGTGGATATTTCTGCAGTTTTTACAAGAGTTTGCCATGTGTGATTGAAGACAAAGTCTAGTTGTTCATGGAACCAACATCTGATAAGGTCAGACAGCTCTAGGAAAGAATGAGCAAATAAGAAATACCTGTGTCCACAATTCCACTATGCCCAGAAAGCACTGAAATTTTTCAAAGCAGTATAATAATTAATTCAATTCTAAAGCTCTCTGTACTCAGTTCTGAAAGTTTGTTATTTCTCTTTCTTGTCCCATGTTATTTACATTGCATTGTCTACAGGAAGTTTGGGAATATGATATTCCACTAATACATATGCATATATAACTCTGACTCAAAGGACTATAAAGCACTCCAATAACAAAATGCCAACAGTAAATCTGCTCCAGTTGTCTAATTATTTGAAGGTAAATTGATTATTTGAAAGTTAATATTTTGGCTGAAATCCATAAACAGTCTGAAATCAAAATTATTTGTCCTTGTTCTTCTAAAAGTCAGAGTAATCATAGTCCTTTCCATTTTGTTATTCTGCTATATCTTATCAGAATCAGGATCCTTTGGGAAGTTCAACCTGGGTTTGATTTCTCTTTCCCTTTTTCTCTGGAATGTAGGAAGTTCGTTTAAGGTCTTAGCAGTTATATGGTTTAATGAAAAATCTTTCATGAGCCATATTTTTAAAAGACCTAAAGAATTAATTGGATGTGTATAAGTAGCCTAAGCACTGGCCCCACAAAGTAAAAATTCAAAGGTGAGCCATTATTATTTTTCGAACACCATTATTATTTTGGTTCTATATCTTTGTTGGCTACATTTCATTGTCAATTAGATTATTTTTTTTAATATTTATTTTTAGTTGTAGTTGGACACAATATCTTTATTTTGTTTATTTATTTTTATGTGGTGGGGAGGACCAAACCCAGGGCCTCACATGTGATAGGCAAGTGCTCTACCACTGAGCCACAACCCCATTCCTCAATTAGATTATTTTTTTAAAAATATTCAGTAGATGTTATAGCCTGTGCATTCTTAGATCATTGAGGGTTTCTGTCAGCTGTACCTATACTTGAGGTAGAATTTGACAGTATTAAAATGCCATGATGACCTAATTTTTAAAATACAGCTTTTCTTTTGGCCTTCTGGATTGGTGAATTTGGGTGTGTGTTGAATACCTTAGGTAAGAAACTGTTTTGTCTGTTGTATTTATACTTGAACAGCAACTTGAACTGGGTTGACATTCTTGAGTAAAAAAGAGACAGTGAAATCTGAGGGAAGGATGGTTTAACTTGCAAAAGTTTTAGAACAGACCATTAAGCCAGATCACTTGATGTCTGAGGAGATGACAGGTGTCATAGCTGATGCACCTTTGTATCATGGCTACCAAGCTCCTCACTAGAAAAGCAGAGATAACACCCATGTCCCCCATCCAAGAGTCTCTGGATGTGAGCTTCCACCCACCTTCTTCAGCAAGGTTCCTCTTTCCCCTGGCTCAGATGGCTTCCTCAGATTGAGAGTGGAGCTTAGGGCACAGAGGAGTGTTTTATTGCCAAATTCATCCTGTATTTATGAAGCTGGTTTAATGAAAGTATACATGCACTCATGGCTTTAGGCAAAATAAGGATTTTATGATAAACTCAACTTTATATCTTCTGGTCCCAAAACATATTTATTATTAAAGTTAGTTTTAAATTTGAAATAGTTCATGAACAGTTTTGTTTTATCACATTTTAAATAATGTGATACCGTGGCAACATATTTTGCAACTCTAATTTTCTTTTTATTGACAGATATTATAGGGGAAGTATGCCCTTTCTATTTTTTTTCTTAATAGAGAATCTGTATTTTAATAACTTTACATATTACACAATTACAATACTCAGAACTTCTGCATTGTAAAGCAAGGTCTTACATTTTTCAGGCTTTGTATTTTTCTAACATTTTTAGTTATGAACATTTTTTAAACATATAGAAAAGTACAGAAATATACTAGGCATACAATACCAGTGGTCCAGATTTAACCTATGTTCTTGTTTGTCAAATTTGTCTAGAAATTTTCTTTTCTTTTTCCTATTTAAACAACACAGAAAAAGCTAAGCCCCTCAGTCTCTGGATCTGAACCTGATGACATTTAGTGTTCATGGCACACACAAAGCAAAAGTGGGAGTTGAGATCCTTTCTGTGTCTGATACGATGCCATACTGTCAAGAATGTTGTCAAGTCATTTGCTTTTTGGTTTTTTTGTGCTTGTTTCTAAAGGAATGTTTGAGAGATCTTGCAGCCTGTGTATCTCAGAGCCTTGAGAGTTTCTGTCAGTTGTCTCTAAACTTGAAGGATAACTTGGCAATTTTAAATTAGTCTGAAATAATATATTTTCTTCAGAACATGTGGATTTGGACATTGAATATTTATCTAATCCTTTCATCATAGCATTTTCTTTCATCTTTAGGGTGGGTAAATTTGGAGCTTGATATCTTTCTTGGGTCCTTGCGGCTGGAGCCTGTTATGTCTGTTGTCTTTGTACTTCACAGTTGCTCAGCTGGGCATGACATCCTTGGGTCACATTTTCTTTCCCTCACAACTTTGTTTCCACTGCTGTTCTGTCTCTGTCATTGATGTTGTTCTGGGAAAGTCTGCAAGCAGCCTGGCTTTTCTTGCTTTCACCTAACTTGCTCCTTCTGCTTGGATGCCTATCTTCCAGTACAGATATCTTTTAGTGGCAATTGCTCACCAACAGATAATACTGGAGCACATTTTGTAGTTTAAATAAAACCAATGTAGGAGTTTCCTCCTTTTAGAGAAATTCTCCTCTTGAATACAGATTTTTGTTCCATAACATGGGGTCTGTTTATTATGTAAAGGAGTATTCCCTATGATGTAACTCAACTTTGTATTTCATCCATGCCTGTTATTTGCTCTCCAATTGCTGCAGTCAGTAGTGCTTTAAACCTAAGCAAGAGAGACTTTTGCCTTGGATACTGTGATTTAGAGTGTTCCACAGTGCCTCCTCCAGCTACTATATGGGGCAAAGTGGCTATGCCCACCCAGGTGTGTATTTCCCATCTAAATCATACTTTAGTAACCAAGAACCTGGATTCCCCAACCCTTCACTACAAACACATTTGAAGGACTTGTAGCAGCTTCTTATCATACATTTAATTTGTTAGAGCAAATTAAACCACTGATATTACTATCTTTAGACCCAAGGAGTGGCCAAATGTTGATTGTTTGTAGGAGCTGTATACAGAGCTTGGAAGATCAGGCTAGAGTATCTGCATATGGACATTTGAGGTACCTTTCCCCTTGTTGGTTAATGCCAAGATGGGAAAAAAAAAAAAGGGTGATGAGCTAGGACATAGAGGCCGGGAGTTAATTCTTGTTCACTGCTGCACTCTGACATGAAATGCTGAGTTGTCCCATATTCTGTATTGAAAACTTGCTTTGCAGGTCTTTTTATCAACATTTATTTTTAAATAATTTAAAAATAGTTTATTAGCTGGAAATGACCTTTATTTAATATTTAGATGTATGGTATTCTACTCTTACACCAGACTCTTAAAATGCTAAGGGCATTCCTTTCTGAATCTTCGGATTTTTCCCTTCCTTGATCACTGTGGTTATGTCTCCATCTTCCTTTATGTCAATATTTCAGTTTCAGGTCATGTCTATCCTCTATGTTACTGGCTACATTTTATTTATTAGTTTGGAAATAGTGGTATTTTAGAACTCAGTCTGTTGGCTCTCCAATTCTTCTATTTTATTTTGTTATTTTATACGTTATTAAAGGAGCACTATGTCTTCCTGTGTTTCTTTTCTCCCCTCACTAGCCACCATATCAATTATTTTTCCTCCTATTATTTTTTAACTTAAACAGCTCTTCTAAGAACTTCCAGAAGTAGTGAGAGTGACTTTTCCTTAACTTGTTTATATCACACCTAAGATTCAGTAATCTCCCTGGGAAAGCCCTAGTGTGAAGGGGCTTATTTCATGTCCTAGCCACAGTCCAGAAGCTTGGGAGCCTGAGGGCGATGGGACAGGTGGTGGCAAAGTGGAATCCTCTGTAGAACAGGTATATGTTGCTCCCGGTTCTTGGCGCTCAGCACTCAGGTTTAGCATAGGCGGTGGGAAGTCTTGCTCTATGCTGTATTATCCTGACTGTGCAGGGTGGCCCCAGCACTTCTGCTGGCTAGCCCCAGCACTTCTGCTGGCTATTGCTCACTTCTCTTCTTTCACCAGCCTCTCTTCTGCTGTCTGGCAGCCCCCACACACACATCTTTGCATTATTTTTTTTTTCGTTTTCATCTTTGGCATGTTTTTGTGAAAATGTAGAGCTTCTGTTACCTCACTGATACTATTCTGAGGCATTAAAGTGAGTTCTAGGACCTGTACTGAGCTGAGATGAAACCCTCTTATTTTTTCTGTAGCTGATCATATTTCAAAGTTAGGATATTGGATTGTGCCTCTTTAGCTTTTACATTTTTTGATGTTAGATGTTTATGCTGTTTATTTCAAGCATCACCGAGGAAGGAAATTCTACTATACTTCATCATCCATTTCCTAAAATTTTCACTATGGCCTCACTTTTTATGAGTCTATAAATGCATCTGTGCTGTTGAGAAGACTAAAAAAAAAATGAACAGAATACTAATGTTAAAAAAATAAAAATAAAAGTAACTCCTTTTTCACTTTCCTTCAATGCACATCTCCTATTATGATTGCTGGCTCTTCTTGCCCAGAATGTTATCATAAATAGTTTTGATCTTTAGTTAGTTCAGCAACCCACTTGAAGTTAGGAAAATGAGCTTAGAAAGAAAAACATTTTTGTAAAAATCAGACATTGTGACTTTTCAGCATACAAACTTTACTCTTTTGCTCCTGCCTTTTTGATATGCACCTTCCCATCTCTGTATGGTGCATCGGTTTATATGTTGTTGGGAGCTGGATTATTACTCTGTTGCTTTTCACATAATAATCTAATGTATCCCTTAGCATACTAACACCATTTGCTAAGCCATTCTTTAAAACAACTTGTAGTAGAAAGGCCTTCTTCAAGCTCATACCTGTAGTTCCAGTGGCTCAAGAGCCTGAGATAGGAGGATAACAAATTTAATGCCAGCCTCAGCAACTTAGCCAGCACCTAAGCAACTTATAGAGACCCTGTTTCAAAATAAAACATGAAAAAGAGTTGGGGCCAAGCTTGGCACCTCATGCCTATAATCCCAGCAGCTTGGGAGGCTGAGAGAGGAGGATAGAGAATTCAAAGCCAGCCTCAGCAAAAGCAAGATACTAAGCAACTCAGTGATACCCTGTCTCTAAATAAAATATACAATAGGACTAGGAATATGACTCAGTGGTCAAGTGCCTCCTGAGCTCACCCTCGCACCCCAAGGAAAAAGAACTGGGAATGTGGTTCAGTGGTTAAGCGTTCCTGAGTTCAATTCTCAGTACCCACCCCCCTGCAAAGAAAACAAAAAAGAAAGTCCCTCAGCAGTATGGTTTGATACCTGATGCATCATGACTTATTTTGAAGTGCACTGAATGATAAATTTTATTTACTAATAAAACACTTTTATGTTATGGAACTAATCTGCTTTTAAATAATAAAAGTAATTATTTAAATTTTCATTGAATACTATCATTAATTTAAAATGCATTATTATATTCAGTTGTTTATTGATTAAAATAGTAAATGTATGAAGAACTGGAAAATTCCTTATCCAACATACTCAAGCCATGGACCTGAGAAAAATGTCCTTTTGAGCTCATCTTCCTACATGTGATGTGCCAATTAAAGATTGAGATAAAAGGTTTAACCCTCTGGCAAATTATATACCTTATGTTAATTTATTGCTTAGAAAAGACTAATGCAGCTGTTTTAATTTTGAGAAAGATTTGTCCAGCTATTGTTTTCAAATGTGCAAAATGAGAATAATAAAGCTATGGGGACTTCATGTCATAACTGAGTCTATTAAACCAGAGGCCTGAGAAAGGAGTTGCAGGAACTGACTCCTGTACAGACTTATTTAAACCTGCACAATAATCACTTTTAGTTGTAAAAAAGGTATAATTTTAACACACAAATCTGTCTTTCTAGCTTCTCTTGCTATCTTAAAGGTCAGAAGAAGTACATTTCATGTTTTTGTTACCCAGTGGTACCCACCACCCTTTACCCCATCCCTCTTCACGGCTACATGTTCATCTGCCTCCCCCTTTCAGATTTGTTAACCTGTGGAATATTTATTACTTTATTAGAATTCCTAATTATGCAAATATTTAGCATTAGCCTACTGAAAAAAATATCTTGTTTGGATGGATTCATATTAGAAATTACTCAGAATGTTTTTTTTTATATCCTCTAGTTCTTGGTTTCCAAATTGGAAATCCATGTGTCCTAAAATCCACATGCTGAATACTCAAAATATGAAATTTTGAAATTCCAAAACATTTACCCATGCTTATAATTTTCTATAATGTGGCATATTTTTAAAAATCCCTCTCTTAATATTATTGTAAATGCAACAATTATTCCTTTTGTTTCAAATCACACTCCAGTAAAAGAGAAAGTCTTGTATTGAAAGAAGAAACATTATGTTAGGTTTTCATAGTAACAACATAAGTATGCTAATTATGTTTTTAAAACCTACAATTCATAGAAAAATTGGTAAAATACAATAGAACTATATAGTATAGTTACAAAAATAAATCATGATTTTTAAATGTCTACCAAAAGTTTAACTCTAAAATTAAAAAGTTTTAGGTGTCCTTATTTATACAAAATATGCAATTACTCCATTGAGATTATAAGCCAAGTATGTAGTATATTGAATGCCTTGCAAATTGAGAAAGCAGTATTCTGTATCTTAATATGCAGAAATAAGTGAATAATGCAGATTCACAAATAGATATTTTACAGTTTTTATATGTTCATTGCCTTAACATTTTAAAAGGGTTGGAAATGTACTCTATATTTTGCTTCTCCCAATTCCATGTATAGAACATGTATATTTATAGTATCTCACAATACCATTTGTTAAAACTAAAGTACAGGAATAGATTTTGCTGTAAATACTCTGTTTGCAAAAAGAAACAAATTCATGTTCAAGTCTTTCAGGGATTTAGTAACAGAATAAAAGGTCTGAAAGATCAATTTTGAAAATCTTCTAGCAGATTTAAATGGTTGTTGGCTTTGTAATGAGGACTTTCATCGTTTTTCAAATTATGTCTAATTTATTTTTATAAAATATCTCTGGAACCCCATGACAGTAAAGACAGATGCTTGGAAAGTCTATTCTAAAAGAATTTTGAATTTTAAATTCCCTCTTTCTCTTCTATCTCATATATTCTGGTTCACTAAATCAGATATGAATTGTATTTTTAAATGTAACTCCCCTTACACCGTTAAGAATGCTAGAATTCAAGCACAGAAGGGAATATCAGTACTTGCATAACTTTATTAAACTAAGGATAATGTCCTCATGTGCATTCATCCTAAGACACTACCATAATAAATGAATAAAAATATATTTTCAAGTTGAGAAAGATATTCTAAAGTCGGGCTATAGAGATTTTCAAATGCTCTCACTAATGCAAAAATAATATAATACAACCTCCTTATTTGCATCAGTTTCCATAATTTTCCCTAGGTTTTATTATGACAAGAATAATCTTTTTTAATAATTTACTTCAGGGAAATGCATTTTCACTTCCTCAGGGGTCTGCAGAATCCTAGATGCTTACATCACTTTTTTTGTTTAAGCCTTTTTGGCTGCCTATGACCTTCAGGTCAAGGACAAACTCATTAGGATAGTGATAGGACAGGCAATTTGCATCTCCCCACACATCTCTTTTACTTTCTGTCTTTTTTTGTAATTTGTTTTAATTAGTTATATGTGACAGTAGAATGCATTTATGCACTTTGATATATCATAAATAGATGGGATATAATTTCTCATTTTTCTGAGTATACATGTTGCAGAATCATATTGGTCATGTAGTCACATATATACATAAAGTAATAATGTCAGTATTTTAAAAAAGATTGTTTTAACCTGTTATGCATTACAGTAGAATGCATTCTGACACATTGTACATAAATGGAGCACAACTTCTCATTCCTCTGGCTGTACCTGGTACAGAGTAACACCCGGTAGTTTAATTATCCATGTATATAGGGTATTAATGTCCTTCTCATTCCACCATCATTCCCATCCCCTTACCACCCCCCTCCCCTAAATCCCCTCTGTACAATCCAAAGTTTCTTCATTCTTTCCACGCCCCTCTACCCTTATTATGGATCAGCATCCTCTTATCAGAGAAAACATTCAGCATTTAGTTTTTTGGGTTTGGTTTATTTCACTTAGCATGATATTCTTCAGCTCCATCCATTTACCTGCAAATGCCATAATTTCATTCTTCTTTGAGGCTGAGTAATATTCCATTGTGTATATTTACCACATTTTCTTTAACCATTCATCTGTTGAAGGGCATCTAAGTTGGTTCAATAGTTTAGCTATTGTGAAGTGAGCTGCTATATGCATTGATGTGGTTGTGTCACTGTAATATACTGATTTTAAGTCCTTTGTGTATAAACTGAGGAGTGGGATGACTGGGTCAAATTGTGGTTCCATTTTAAGTTATCTGAGGAATTTCCATACTGCTTTACATAGTGGTTGCAGTCGTACCAGCAATGTCTGAGTGTACCTTTTTCCCCCGCATCTTTGGCAACACTTATTATTGTGTGTATTCTTTTTTAAAGAGAGAGAGAGAGAGAGAGAGAGAGAGAGAGAGAGAGAGAGAGATTTTTTTTTTTTTTTTTTTTTTAGTTTTCGGCGGACACAACATCTTTGTTTGTATGTGGTGCTGAGTATCGAACCCGGGCCACACGCATGCCAGGCAAGCACGCTACCACTTGAGCCACATCCCCAGCCCAAATTATTGCGTGTATTCTTGATAATTGCCATTCTGATTCGTGTGAAATGAAATCTTAGAGTACTTCTGATTTGCATTTCTCTAATTACTAGAGATGATGAACATTTTTTTCATATGTTTGTTAATTTATTGCATTTCTTCTTCTATAAAGTGTCTATTAATTTCCTTAGCCCATTTATTGTTTGGATTATATGTTTTGTTTGTGTTAAGTTTTTTGAGTTCTTTATATATCCTGGAGATTAGTGCATGTGGTAAAGACTTTCTCCTATTCTATAGGCTCTCTCTTCATGTTATTGATTGTTTCCTTACAGACAATAATGAAAGAAATTTAAGAAGCCCTTAGGAGATAAAAAGATCTCCCATGCTCTTGGACAGGCAGAATCAATATCATCAAAATGGCCATACTGCCAAAAGTGCTATATAGGTTTACCACAATTCCTATTAAAGTCCCAGTGATATTTTTCATAGAAATAGAAAAAGCAATCATGAAATTTATTTGGAAAAATAAGAGACCCAGAATAGCCAAATCAATCATAGCAAGAAGAGTAAAGCAGGAGCCCTCACAATAATCAGACTTTAAACTATACTACAGAGGTATAGTAACAAAAATGTCATGGTATTGGCACCAAAATAGACATGTAGACCAATGGTACAGAATAGAAGACACCAAGACAAACCCACATAAATACAGTTATCTTGTAGTAGACAAAGGCACCAAAAACATACATTGAAGAAAAGATAGCCTCTTCAACAAATGGTGCTGGGAAAACTGTAAATCCTTATGTTGCAAAATGAAATTAAACCTCTATGTCTCATTCTTTCTGTCTTTATCCATGTTGTATTCTTTTCCAAGGTTGTACTTTATTAACTAAACTTCCACCAAATGTGCACATGTACATACAAACCACACCCCCTATACTCTACCACACTGGATGAGCTTCTACTCCTAGAACTCTCATTTTATTTTATTTTTTAAATTTCTTTTAGTTTGCATTTTATTGTGTCTGGAGTGCTCTTCCATTTTTTTTTAATGATCCTTCAAATTCCAAATATCACTGACCTTTTGTCTTTCTTTCCTTTCTTTTTTAAATTAATAAAGCTGGGAAGTAATGCTACTAAACACCCAGGTTTTTCATCACACAACAAGTAAGAGTCCAAATTATAGTTGTATCCAACTGTCCTACCTTCCAGTCTTACAGTGTTATTAAAATCGATATCTCTAGTCACATTACTTTGAATTTATGATGACAACTATTATTTCTACAGTAATTATGAGCTTGAGATATTGAGAAAAGGATAAACAGGTTGTTGATCTTTATGACAAGTAATTTAATATTCTACATAGATTCTAATATAAGTCAAGTACATAATAGGGTAATTTACTTAATTTCTTCTTTCTTTATGTAGTAAACATTTAGCTTACTATCTAAGGTGTAAAAAGTGAATACATGTCAAAATGTCATTTAATGTAAATATAAATATTTCTTTAGATATTTATAGATAAACATTGTAGTAATCTTTCAAGTTTGATAAGTTTGATATATAATTACAACATCTTTCCCCCAAAAGTGCTGTTTCTAGAAGACATATACATTTTAAAGGTATGTGTGTATGAAAAAAAAATAGATTAGAAGTGTTTTATTTAAGTCCAAGTTCATTACTTCAAAAGGTTATAGGCATGTACAGAACTGAGTAATGGATCTCTTGTAGAAAATACTTTATTGCATTTTTTTCCTTCAATTCATGTATTTCCTCATTATTTATTCCTATTCCAGACAAAGACACAGCATTTCCAGACTGAGAGGTTCTGATCTTGCCAAGGAGACAAATGTTAAGAGGCTAATTAAACATGATCACAGAATGGTCCATGGTAGGAAACACACACAGGAGCTCTAGGGCTGTGTAGGAGGATGGAGGGAGATCAGGAAATTTGCCCAGATAGGAGTTAATTATTGAAGGACAGAATGTGTGTGTGTGTGTGTGTGTGTGTGTGTGTGTGAGAGAGAGAGAGAGAGAGAGAGAGAGAGAGAGAGAGAGAGAGAAAGAGAGAGAGATCAGGAAACAGTGAGGTATAACTAGGCTGATGTATAGACTGACTTATACAAGGACCCACAGGCAGGAGTTAATATCTAAGGAGTAGGAGAAATGGGAAGCACAGAGTGAGGATGAGCAGTACAGGAGTTCCTGGTGTGGACAGCATGGCTTGGGTCCCCTGAGTTGCAGTATTGTTAAGTATACCTGCTCTTCATCTTAGGAGCAATGGGAAATACCTTAAAGGTTTTGTCAATAATATATATTACAGAAATATGTATATAAGAAATACATACTTTAAAAGAATGTTCTGACTGCATTGCAGAGAATAGATTCAATGGAAGAAAGAATAGGTTGGATAGAGAGGGATTTTGTTATTCCTACCATACTGGGGATGCTGACAGAATACTTTACAGAGCTATTTTAACATTGACTAGGAAAAATAATAGATAACCTGGGATTTTTCTTTTTTTTTTTTACACTTCAACAAATGCAAAAAAAATATGAAGTGTGAGAACTATAAGATTAGGTTAAGTTTTACAGTTCTATTACTTTGAGTTGCAGCCTCCTCTTGCACATGATGAACATAATGAAATCATTTTGAAGTGTATATTCACAAATTGCAAGTAGATGTGTCTTTGGATCTATTAGGCTGCTAAAGCAATTATAAAGGCTGATTCTTCTTCCACACTATACAGGAAGCCTCAGTAGAGGCACGCTGTCTGGTAAAATAACAAGAAATATTAAAACAGAAATTAAAGTGTGTAATGGCTGAAATAGCATTACTATCTGTGGTAATGTTTGTTATAGGGAGAACAATTGTAAAGAGCTCACTTACTAAAACAGACAGGTAATGTGGGACTTACATGAAATGTTCATAACTTGTAGCATATTTTAACTTGTGGAGCTAAGCTTGTCTTTAAATCAACTTTCTTTCTTACTATTTCTTTTATATTTCCTTACACTGAAAGGAAACTTTTGGGCATGTGACAATTAGAAATTGTGTATGATAATTTAGGAGATTTCTTCAGGAACAACTCAAAAATGTTTATGATCACATGAGAAAATGAATTAAATGAAACCAAGTACTTTGGTTTTTATATTATGGGTCTTTAAAAAAAAAACACTTAAACATCTTGGTTTTGCAAATTTAGAGCCAAATTTTTTAGATCACTTAGTGTTAAAAACAACATAAACTGTTGAAACTTGTTTAGTTTTTCAAGGTTGTTAGGGTTTATTGATGTTTTTGGACAAAACATATCTAGAATTGCATTTTATATTTAGACCTGTGCTTTCTATATACTATCCATGCTAGGCTAGAAAATAATTAGACTTAAAACAAACCCATTAAAACATCTGCATATGTCTACTCTGTCAAAATACTAACTTCCTGCATTCTTTCCAAGGAGGCAAAAATCTGAATCGTTGGGAGACTGATCTTTTAAAACTGCAACCAGTAATAAACTCCAGAAAATAGCCTACCAAACACCCTTGCAAACTGATCCTTATCTGTCTTTACAGTTTGTCTCTTATTGATATGCCATCCCCTACTTTTTAACATATAAAATATTATAGTCAATAATTCCATACTACTATACCTGCTATTGCTTCTGCTAAAAAATGTCTCTTCCTCCAAATTTTATTTTATCATTCAAGACATTTCTCAGATGTCATCTAGTTTTTAAACTCTTTCTGAACAATACTACCAACTGACCTGCTTGGAAAGAAAAAAATCACCTCTCTCCCTGCTCTCTTGTACTTGCATATATCCCTTAACACTGCACAAATCATGCCATATGGGATTATGAGTTTGCATGAGGAAGACCCTTGTTTCTTTGCTTTTTTAAGGTGCCATAATTTTAGCTATTATCAGACTAATAATATATGCACATGCATTCTTATCTCCAAATCAAGTTCTTAAAGTCTGAAGGAAAGAAAAATCCACCTAATTTATCATCCTATATGTAGGCCTCTTCCAGGAGGAGAATTCTTTGTTGCTTTATTAAAAACTCTGCCCCGTATGCTGAAGCACTTTTTCAAAAAACCTCTAAAATTGTCATTTTACTCAACTTTATGGAAAATATAGCATTGGGGTTTTCATTTTTTGTTTTGTTTGACTTTTTGCTTAATATGGAGGACAAAGTCAGTAACCACCATGTTTGAAGTAAAAGTTAAATAAACAATGTTTTTAAGCCCATAGAGAAGAAAATTTAAACTTATATATCTAAACTTGAACCAGCCTTTCAAAAGGGAATTCAAGATGCAATTGAATTCTCTTACATAAAATTGACCACAGTGCAGTGGCTTTTTTCACCTTGACACCAAGGGATGATAACTTTTTAGTTATAGAATCTATTGAATGTAATCCATTATTAATTATCCTTGAAGTCTTATTTTTTATTTTAGTTTAAAATAATTGCTTATTGGGACCAGGATAGATTTCTTAGTTTATTTTCACACTTCTACTTTTTAGATCCTATGTATCCCTTATTTCTCAGATTCCATTTTTACTATATAAGAACATCTACTTAAGGAACTTTTAACGAATTGATGCAAGAGAGGTAAACTGTCTTTGTTTTGAATATATAAAAATATCACCTTGCTTTTGCAGTGCAGTGTCAATTTAGCCAGGTGTAGAATTTGGGTTGAAAGTATTTTGACTAAAATCTTTTGAAGATATGGGTAAAAGGCCTTTTATCATCCATTTTCCCTGAAGAAACTGTGGTTATCATTTCATTTCTATTTTTTTTCTGGGTGCTTTATGTCTGTTTGGTAAGTGCTTGGAATTTTATTCTTTTCACTTATTCTGATAAACATTTAGCCATTTCCACCTGAAATTCCTTTTCTATATTTCTATTCTCAACTGGAGATTTTAAAAATTATTTCTTTGATTATTGTTATCTCACATTTTCTCTCTTTTTCTATTTCTGGAACTCCTTAATCAGTTATTAAGCTACATGGTTTTTGTTGGTTTGTTATTGGTAGTGGTGATGGGGTTTTTTTTGTTGTTGTTGGTGGTGGTGGTGGTGGCTTTTTTTTTTTTTGCTTTTAATTTTTCTCTTGTATTTTTACTTTCTAAAATATTTTTACCTTATGGTTGAGAATATTTCTTAAATTTTATTTTTATTTGAGCCTCCCTAGTAATCTTTTCTCTTAATTTAACATTTTATATTCCATTTTTTAAAAATTTTCTGCCTGCTTTTATAAATTTAACAGTGTGTACTTTTTTATACCTGTAAAATGTTCTTCAACCTCTCTAAATATGTTGACTAGATTTACTAAAGAGTTCTCTTTAGTTCACTAATAATGTCAGGCTTGTCTTTCAATGTTGATTTGATCACTCATTTGGCCTTTCAATTTTGTATTCTTGCTTACCCTCAGATAGCACAGGATCCTCAGCTATAGTTCATACTATATAGGTGTTTAAGAGTCACTCTTTATGTATGGGGCCAGGAAAGATGCTGATTGGAGGGTCTAAAAATATATCAGATGGGTGTGTAAGATGCTAGGGATCAGCGAGAAAATAAGCTGGCATCTCTCACCCATTCTCATCAAACTCATTGGAAAATCAATGAAGAATGTTTTTATTCTTATTTTTTATAAGCCATATACAGAGCTGCCTTCTTATCCAAAGACATGTTCAGCTTTTGTGCAGCAAGTATCTCAGTTTTTCTTTAAGATATGAGTTATTTCTTGACATCAGTGTCACTGCACATGAAAATGTGGGACTATTGGACACAGCCTATTCTCTTGAGCAATGCCCAATGCCCACTCTTAACTTTTGGGTTATGTGTCCCTGACCACGTATCCCACTTTCAAACTTGGAATCCTTCTAGGACTTCATCAGTGCTTTTCACACCTTTTAAATTAATCTATCCACATATTTAGAAAAATATCTGGTTAATTTATACCCTACTCTGTAAGAGTTTTCTGAGGTTATTACTGTATTTTAGTTTTTTATACATATTTAAAGTGATGATTCAGGAGAAAGTAATTAAATATATGTGATCCAACTCTGTTAAGCTAGAAACTTTATTTTTTAAAATCTGCAGTGTTTTACACAATTTTAGACTAAGAGTATTTATTGAATCCTATTGAATATCAAAATTCAAACAAATTGTATTATAGTTTTAGCTTGATTTTAGCAAAATATATTTTTAACTATTTTTTAATCAAGCTTACCTATGAATAATGATTGTTGTTTATTTATTTATTAATCTAGTTCAATTCCAGAAAGCAGGGTATAAATTCCTATTTATATGTATATTTTAAAAGAAAGCAACATATTGACTCATAAAAATGTACTTTATCCTCTGTCAAATCAAAAGTTGAAAAAATATTTTCAGTAAAAATTTTAAGTAAGTGCATATTCTTTAAATAGAATTCCCAATAAGGGTGATTAGATGTGTGTGTGTGTGTGTGTGTGTGTGTGAAAGAGTGTGTGTTTTGTTGCTGCTGTTTTAGTCTTTCAGAAGTTGCTCATTCCTTTGGAATATCCTTTCTTTATCCTTTTATAGAATGATAGCTTTTTACCCAGCGTGCTGAAATCCAGATAAAAGTCTCTGTTTCTCAGATCCCTTCCTTCTAAGTGATTTAATTTGGGTTGGTGAGATGTGGGCAAAGGAATACATTGCTCCTGAGATACGTCATGAAAAAGGAGTAGGCTTTCCTTCCCCTTCCCTTTTCATACTTCACTTTTTGAAATGCATAAGTGTATTTTACAAGCCAGTCCCCCCCAAAAACAAAGGTCTAATGATACATGGATTCTAATATACAACAAGCAGGGATAGAGGTTTTGAGGGTGTGGAATAGAATTTCACTGGATTAGACAGAGGGGAATGAAGGTAAGAGAGGGGAATGGGCATAAGAAAGACAGTGGAATCAATCTCGTATAACTTTTCTACATACACCAGAGTGATCTCGACATCATGGACATCCACAAGACTGGGATTCTAATTAGAATAAGATATTCTTCATGTTTGTATAAATATGTAAAAACAGACTCTACTGACATGTATAACTAAAAAGAACAACAACAGCAGCAACAACAACAACAACAAACACAGGCATTTAGACATAAAAACAGAGATAATATCATAAGTCTAGCATAGTGGAAAGTTAGAGCTTGAGTCTCTTACTATTTAGAATATTGCCTAATTTACCTTGGATTACTTCCATTATCTGCATCATACCCTCTTCCAAACATATAAAGGATAAGGAGAATAACTAAGAGTAAGATAGATAATGCAAGTATTGTTAGTATTGTGGTTTGGATATTTAATATTCCATTCATGTGTTAGACAATCCAGGAATGTATAGAAGTGAAATGAGTAGATTATGAGAGCTGTAACCTCATCAATGGATTAATACATTTGATAGATCAATAATTGGTATGGATTTCTGGATGGTAAATATAGGCAGGTAGGGTTTGTCTGGAGAAAGTAGATCACTTGGGTATGGCTTTGGGGATTTTATCTTTCTTATCCCTGATGTCTCTGTCTCTCTCTCTCTCTCTCTCTCTCTCTCTCTCTCTCTCTCTCTCATGCTTTATGAGCTGAAGAGTTTTCCTCCATCACACCCTTCTAGGTTCTGCCTCACCTCAGACCCAGAGCAATGGAATTGGTCAATTGTGAACTGAACCTCTGAAACTGTGAGCTCAAAATAAACTTTTCTTCCTCTAAGTTGTTCTTATCAGGTATTTTGGTCATAATGATGAAAGCTAACTAACAAAATTATATAATTATGTTATTTGCTGTTTCAGATTGCAAAGAGAAACATGTTTATTTTGGCTAGGTAATAAAGAGAACTTAGGAAAAGTACAAAACTCTCCCAGTAGCTGATTGGGCTCATCACTGATTAACAATGACATCAGGGAACTAGTGATTCCTCTAGAAATCCAGAGGAGGCTCTAGTATTCCAAGGCAAGCCTAGCCATCCCTTTGGAAATAAGCATTTGTATTAATTATCTGAGCAATTCTTCCATACCTGTGGTTGAGCCTTCTTAACGGTTGGAAAGTGCAAGAGTTACTGTGCTTTTTAAAGTCCTTTTACATAAATAAATTCATTTCCATAAATAAATGTCAAAACAGAGTTAACCAAATTGAGGTATAATTCAAATGTTTTCATTTATTAAGTTTTTTCTAACATGGATGCAATTCAATATAATGTGACCATTAGCAAGATAATTATAGGACTTATCCAAATATTTTAATTCACATGCCGTATTTAACATCTACTATAATCTATCAACAGAACACAAAGTTGTATGCTATATGATGAAGAACTATTTATTTTAATTGTGTCAGTAGATCATTGAGGTAGATACATATTTTTAAAATTTTGATTTAATGTCAAAAGTGAAAATAAAATGTCTGAGTTATGAACATGAGCTCTGGATAAATTGGCTCAGCTGTCTTAATGATGGAATATCCTCACTATTAACTCCACTACTTTGAGTCTATTCTGTCAAACTGATATTCATTCCCCCATAGGGAAGAAACTGACAGGGTCTGTCAGTTGTTACCCTGTATGTTGTACCTCCGTTGAACAAAGTTCTGTCAGCCAGCATTTGAGGGCAGTTACTGAGCATGATCAAATAGTGTGCATGTGGTGGTGGGGGATTGTGCTTTTAAAATTATCTTACTCTTGGTAGGAATTCCTTTGGCTCCCATCGATTTCACTTTTTCATTTATTTACCACTAACACTACACCTATTTAAAATGGGGTTGTTTCCAAAGATCGATCTTAAAGATCTTAGAAAAATTAATGTATTTTCTTGTAATGATTTCAGTTGAACTCAAATTCCTCCTTCTCCTCCATTAATCTTGTAATTGAAATTTTGTATTGGAGAATTGTTGATAAGGAGATGCTACAGAATGCTTCACTGAAATTGAAAAGGTATTTTTTTTTGGTATTATTTCTAGGTAATGGAATTCTATACTGTATATTTTTAATTATATAAATAGGATTTTTAAAAAACTATCAATATGTTTAGAGTAATACAGACAAATATTTAAAGAAAAATATACATTGAAGCTCTCTTAGTTGTTAGGAGTTGGAATGGCACATATCTTCTGCCAAGATTTGTTGTAAGGTTTTAAGAGTCAGGGAATACAAGGAAGAGGTAACAAAGTCTCACCAAATCATTTTCGGCCTTCCTTTCTCTCTTCCTAATCAGTTCCTATGTGTCTTTCTGGACGATTGGGGTTTGGTGGGGTTGAAGACTTTGTAAATCAGAACAAAGTGTGGAAAGCTGGGGAGGAATGGAGATAAAGGCTGGAATTTACTTTTCTCTGAGTTTAGATTTATTCAATTCTTTCACTAAGCAAATTTCTATTGAATACTGAAGGTGGGCAATCACTATGTTCTCTGCATGAGATAATGGATAGAAAGTCCCTACATAGTCTAAGGAAAATAGACATAAACAGACAATTCCAGTACATTAAGGCTTAGTGGAAGCATAACAGAATGAGCTCCTGATTTTTTTTTTTAAATTTAGGTAAATCTATTTTTCCTGAATTCTATTTTGATGACATCCCTACAGTATATTTATTGTTTATTCTTTATAGTTTAAGAGGTATATAAGTCATCTGTACTGAATTTTTATTTTCTCAAATAAGTTATATTACATAATCACTTAATTTTTTCTAAACCTGCTCTCTTTTATAAAAATAGGTATATTTTTACCAGGAACAGGGGAAAGGAAAGGTAAGGGAGAGATGGAAGTCAAAGGATACAAAGTAGTAGATATATAGGATGAAAAAGTCAAAAATCTAACATACAGCATGAGGACTATAGTTAACAATAGTGTATGGCATTCATGACTTAGTGCTAAATTAGTAGACTGTAGCTGTGCTGGCCACCGAGAAGCAAAATGAGTAACATGTAAAAGGATGCATACATAGATTTGTTCCTCTGTAGGGACTATTATATTCCCTGTATGCTTTATAACATCATGTGCATAACTTAAATATACACAATAAACTTTATTTCAAATTCAATTTTTCATTACAAAATTATATGTGTATATATAATATGAAATAAATAAATTAATATAGAAAAAATAACTTTGACTTAAGAAATGTTAACATTTTATCATAATTACTATATATCAAATTTTTGAAAATTAAATAATTTTGCTATGTACTTGATGGCTCCCAACACCCATTCCTTTTCCTCCTTGTGTATTATTTATTTCCATATTGTATAAACTAAACTACCTGTGTTTCCATATAAACAGTATATGAATACTGAACATACGTTTTTATAGCTTTTAAAACTATTCAGTATCAGGTTTTTGAGATATATCCCTGGTGATACACAAGAGCTCACTTTATTGATTTTAACTATTTGAATGCTTTCTCATTTTCATTCAGTTTATGTTTTCTCTAGTACTAGTGAGATCAAATATATCCTATGTCCTTTGGAAATACGGTGCTCATTTTATGTGAGTTAGTTGTTCATAACTTTTTCCCAATTTCTTGTTTGTATCTATGTGTTCTTATATGAACGTGAACTTTCAGTTTTGTATCATTCTCTTACTCACCTAAATTGGTGTTGATACTATATTTTTCTCTCCTAAGGCTTAGGCTGTGCCAGGTACAATGGTATGTGCCTATAATCCCAGTGGCTCTGGAGGCTGAGGCAGGAAGATGTCAAGTTCATAGCCAGCTTCAGCAACTTAGTGAGGCCCTAAATAACTCAGCTAGACTGTATCTCTTAACAAAATATTAAAAAGGGATGGGGATGTGGTTCAGTGGTAAAGCACCCTAGGTTCAATCCTTGGCATCAATATTCCATTTTTTTTTGCCTGATATCTTATTTCTTTCACTTTATATTCAGTCTTTTTTTTAAATAGAAATTACTTTTTAAAATAACTTACTTTATTTGTATTTGTTATGATGACAAATATGTTGAAATTATTTATATTCTTATGTGTAGTGATTTTTTTTACCATGCTTTTTTATTCCTCATTTGTTAGTTTTCTTATTTTCTTCCTTTGAAAGATTTATTGGAGCTTCTATACCTATTTTTTAAAATATTTTTTAGTTGTTCATGTACCTTTATTTTTCATTTATTTATATGCAGTGCTGAGGATCGAACTCAGTGCCTCATACTTGCCAGGTAAGCGCTCTGCAACTGGGCCCCAGCCCCGCCCCTCTATACCCATTTTTTATTCCTTTTTTATTTTAGAAGTTATAATTTTTAATGCATTTTTTATAGTTGTCGTTGGATACACTACCTTTATTTTATTCATTTATTTTTATGTGGTATTGAGGATTGAACCAAGGGCCTTGTACATGTTAGGCAAGTACTCTACCAGTGAGCCACAACTCCAGCGGTAGAAGTTATAATTTTAAGTCTATCATTTCAATAGTTACCCTAAAAGTTTACAAATGCATTCTTGACTTAATATGCTCTAAGTTCAATAAAAATGAAATAGTAATTTTTTTTCTCCCACACTTGAAAGGATACAATGAGACCTTAATATGCTTGGACTTTTATTGTTCATCAATTAGACATGTTATTTTCCCAAGTATTTTAGTTTTTATGTTTTTTGAATCCTGCTGTAAATTAGTCATTAATGTATTATTGTTTTGTAATTGATGTATATTTTGACTTATTGACCAATTTCTGTGTTCATCTGTGCTGCTTCTATTCCAGTCCCTTTTGTTTTTTTTAACTTTTCATTGAATTTTGTTGTTGTTGTTGTTGTTACTTTCAATACCGAGCTGTATTTTCATTGAATATTGTTTTGTTTTTGTTACTTTCAATACTGAGCTGTAAGCAGCATAATCTCTTAATCTTTATTATCTGAAAAGGTCTATTTCTCTCATTTTTGCATAAAAGTTAAACTATATAAAATTCCAATAGCTGTCATTCAGTATGAAATGTATTTTTAAGTTGTCTTGAGGTGTCTATTATTTTTGTAAGCATCTCCTGTTTGCCTAATTTTTGTTACTCTGTAATTATTTGAATATTTAGTGTTCCTTTTTGATGCAAAATTTTTATCATTATTTTTCATTGTTCTGTAGTTGAACTCTGTATGTCTCAGGTGACAGTTTGCATACATTTTCCTATTTGAAATTGTGTATAATTTAACTAGAGTACACATTAGCTTTATGTATATTTACATGCATGTATGCATATATATCAATTAAGGTTCCCATGAACAAACTCATTGTCTGTCTGAACACTGGTTCTCTAACTTCTGGAACTCTTTTTAAACTAAGTGGGAACATTTTCACAGCACTACAAGGACTCTCAGGGTCCCTCTGTATCATCCTATTTTATGGTTCCCCTCATCCTAGAGCCTCTTTAAATAGCTCTCACTCAGGCACCCTCTTCCTCATGGGGATTTGATCAGACGCTTTCCTGCTTGAGCCACCATGCTCCTGCCAGTTAGCTGCAGTTCACCTTCCAGGAGGACTTCACCCACCTCTCTTGTGGGGTCCTGTTCTCATCTTTAATGCTGCATATGCTTTCAAGCACTCTGGGAAATTGTGCTTTTATTTGTTTGAGGATCCAGTTAAGGTCAGCCCTTCTACTAGATGTCCGGCTACATGACAGCACTGTTTGTGTGTGTGTGTGTGTGTGTGTGTGTGTTTTCTTCTCTTGGCATTTAATAGACACTTGGGAAATGACAGTGCAGAAATTAAAGAGGCATGGCCTATCACATCATCAGTATTTTATCAGCTCTGAAAATTGGCTTCACTTCCCTCACAGTAGATGAGTTTCCTCTCTTTTGCCACAAATATTTAATACAATTAAAAACCTGGGGTAGATACAACTCCAAGTGAACTGGTACCCAGTGCCCATGAGCCATGACAGTTCCATTACCTCAGATTTGTTAGCTATACCTTCCCACTCCAATCTTTACATATCGAGTTTAGAATGAGCCAGTGTACCACCATTTGTGCCATCATTTATGGCTAAATTTTTTTACAGAATATGTCTTCTGGAAGAATTGTGTAAGTTTAAAAATAATGACAACTCTAAAAGTCAAACAACAAAGAAAATCCTTATGCCCACACTTGAACTGCAGAAAGGATCCTCAAGGTATTTACCTAACAAATATTTCCTGTCCCCCTAATAAGTATCAGTCACTATATCAGGTCATCAGAATATAACAGCAAAACCAATCAAGGGCCCTTCTCTCACTGAGATTAGGGGCTATGTGGGAAACATTATTTCAGTATTCACACTACTGCTCAACATGTCATTAAAATGATGTGAAAGTGTTCAATGAAACAAATAAGATCGCTTGGGGATATTGAACATATTAGCTTGACCTATAATTGCAGTTGGATTGGGAAGTCATTCATGAATGCCTCCTGAACTAAAACTCTTAATATTTGAAAGAGTTAATTTGATGTAGAAGAGAGGCCAGAGCATTTCAAGAAGAAATATTCATATGTGTAAACACCCTGTGGCAGGAAGCAGACTGGCAACGATAGTGGTCAAAAAGAAGACTGAGAGATTTGAGAACAGAAAAGAACGGAATTTATTAGGGTTGAAGATGGGAGGATTTTTAGGAGTGAGAGCAGGCGATGTGCTCGAGCCAACTCAGCACTGCCTAACAAGGGCCAATTATGTTTTCAGAAGCAAAACCATGATTGAAATTTTGCACATTATTTGGCTTTTTCTCACTTTCTGCATTGAAACAATCTTCTCCTCTAGCTTTCTATGTGCTAAGCAGGAGAGAAGTCATATTCTCTTACAAAGAAGTTACATTTTTACATCAGAATTCTCTTTGGTGGGTGTATCAGAGCCAGGAATAGAATGTGCACATAAATAGTGTATTACATTCTAGGCATTTGAAATTGTGCTATCAAGCAGTTAGCACTTTGCGGGATGTAGCTGCTCTGTAAATTTATTGACTGAAAATTTGAAGCAGCAGTGGAATTCACAGTTCAATATCAGTCAATGCTCCCATAGTAGATGATAGCTAGACCAAAAAAAAAAAGTTTCTAGCATATTCTGTTTTGAATCATTCTTCAACACAATTACCTTGTCCTTTCTACCAGGTGGTTGACCAGATTGATACCCTGACCTCTGACCTACAGCTGGAGGATGAAATGACAGACAGCTCCAAAACAGACACACTGAATAGTAGCTCCAGCGGCACCACGGCCTCCAGCATAGAGAAGATCAAAGTGCAGGCTAACGCACCGCTTATTAAACCTCCAGCGCACCCATCTGCTATCCTCACAGTCCTGAGAAAGCCAAACCCTCCACCACCTCCTCCACGGTTGACACCTGTGAAGTATGAAGACCCTCAAAGGGTGGTGCCAACTGGCAATCCTGTCAAGACCAATGGCACCCTTCTACGGAATGGAGGCTTACCAGGTGGACCCAAGAAAATTCCAAATGGAGATATCTGCTGCATACCCAATAGTAACTTGGACAAGGCTCCAGTGCCGCCTCTGATGCACAGACCTGAAAAAGACAGGTGTCCCCAGGCAGGGCCTCGGGAACGAGTACGGTTCAATGAAAAAGTGCAGTACCATGGCTATTGTCCTGACTGTGATACCCGGTATAACATAAAAAACAGGGAGATCCACTTACACAGTGAACCTATCCACCCACCAGGAAAGATTCCTCTCCAAGGCCCTCCCCTCCCTCCTCCACCCCATCTTCCTCCTTTCCCCCTAGAAAATGGGGGACTGGGAATAAGCCACAGTAACAGCTTCCCCCCTCTCAGACCTGCAACTGTGCCTCCTCCCACTGCACCAAAACCACAGAAGACCATCTTGAGGAAATCAACCACTACAACAGTGTGATGTATGCCATTTAAAAAACTTTTTGGTTTTATTTTTATTTTCTATATTATAAGCATAAAATAATAAGTAATGAGCACTTTCTACTCAAGCAATAAAAAGCCCAAATAAACTAACCCTGCATTCAACAAAGTGGCATAAAAAACACCTGGTAAGTATTCAGTGCATTGCTTATGTCCTGAGTTCACATTATTTTAAATGCACATCATCAAAAACTGCAGAACAATGAAACCTTTGAATGCATTGTTTTTGCACTTGACCTATGACAAACTGTGACCTTCAGATTTCAAATATTTTGATTTATAATGAGAGATGGGATTTCAAATATTTTGATTTATTAATAAACCCACAGTGTGATCCATTTTATTCCTGCCTAACTCATCTATGCATTAAAACATGTCACACTCTTAACTTTGATCTAATGCTTTTTAATAAGAAATTTTAATACAGAAGGACTATTTTGTTAATTTTTCTAAAGATGTTTGTCACTAGTTTTGCATTATTAAATGCTGAGGATAATACCAAAAGTTTATTTTCTATGCTATACAATTACTAATTAAATGTTCAGCTACATATGTAATAAAATATTTTGGTCTGTGGAAATGAATATCAATAAATAATAGTAAATAATGACAAAACCAAGTGTTCCTCAGAATTAAAATGAAGTATTGGTTCATTTAATCCTATGTTAATATTCATCATAGTGGGTGGCAACTCTAACAGAGTTTGGAGAAGATCTCAGTGAGTGTATGTCAGAGTTTTCTAAATTACATATAACCCATGTCGTAAACGCATCTACACATTTTCATATTGTCCACTTCCATCATGGTATTTCAGGAGCTGCCTGTTGATCTCCCTGCATGTTGCCAGGCCTTATAAACTCTTGTCACACTCAGCATTCTTCCAGGGTACACTGGAAGTCATTGCAGTTGTGGAATGTTTTGCCTCCTGCACCAGCAAGTTCTCTGCCTCCCTGAAAGAACCCACATTCCCACAGGACACTCAAAGGAAAAATATAGACGTTTCTGTTAACAGGTTGTGTTCAGCATTGGCCTGAAGCTATTTTTCTTCACAGTTGAAAGATGTCTCTTTGCTCTTCCATAGCATCTTTTGCTTCTATTGCCAAATAAAGGTCATTTTTCTTCAGTCTTATTTGACTTGCCTACCCAAGAGCCAAGTTTGATTCCCAATAGCATTGATTTGCACTGATAAGATGTTTTGTCCCAGAGGTAGAATGAGTTTATTTCCCTTAGAGTCATGGTGAAGAATAATGCCTGAAAATAAACTGGTCCAGAGTAGAGAGAATTGTTATTGGTGGAAATTTGTTCATTGTGTAAGCTGAATATTGGGTAAGCTGATCCTTTTGAATATATGACTTTTGATTTTAAATAACTTTTGCTG